>NW_005842090.1:2315620-2342217 GCF_000455745.1 Alligator sinensis
AGAAAGATAGTCGAGGACTATGGACCTTTTCCATAAGGACCATAGCCTCGAAGGGGGGATTTGATAAGTACCCCTTGTTTCAGGGGCACCTGGCTAAACCCCTAGGGACAGAGGTAGGGCTGGGAGCCATGTCCAGCAGAGATCCCTTGAACTTTTACTATGCATTTTCTACTTCAGGAACAGCTTCGTGTTCTGAAAAAAAGTATTTTATCTAACCAAGGGCATACAGTAGATTGTTTAGGCTGGGGGAGATTGCTTGTTGCGTAGTTGCTGATTGCTGGCCTCGCTAGAAGGAAAACTGTATCAACAAAGTTCCGGAGCTGGAAGGGGGGTTACTTGGGGGGGAGCTGGAAGGGGGGTTACTTGCTGGGCTTGCTATACATGTCATCACATCAGCAGGTTTAACCTGTTATGTAGCTATATAAGGCAGACGCCCACTGGGGTGGGGGTGCTTGCTTTGCGAACGATTGCCAAGCACCACTTTCTGCGCAGGAAATAAAGGTTAAGTTGGATCCTTCACCCCTGTGTGTTTATTGGCACAAGCGCACCGGGCACGAACTCTCTGTCCTTTGGGGACAACAACAGGACAGAACATGGACAGTATGAAGACCACAGGGAAACCAATCAATGATGCCCAAAGATGAAGAGTCATCAGAGGGAGAAAAATAAAAAAGGAGGGATTTTGGAGCATCAAAGGGTCCCCAAGAGGGAAATCTGAGGCCACAATGAACAGAGGACATGTCACCAGCTCATCTCACCCACCCCACTGTGGGACAGTGGACCTCATCCTCCAACCTCCAAGCTGCTGACATCTTATCAAGAGAGAACCTAAGAGTGAAGCTCACGTACTGGCCAGACATACCTTGACTCTGGGAGCCCTGGGACTTGTAGATATAGAATTGTTTGCATTATTCTTATCTGCTATCACGGTGTATCAATAAAATTTGCCTATTATCAAATGAAGAGGTCGTGGTTGGTCTGAGGGTTTGGGCCCACCCAGAGCAAGGTATCTGCATCATAAATCCAGTGCCAACAGTCAGTACTTCAAATATAAAATAAAATAATAATTTGCAAATACTGCGTGTGACCAAATGGTAGTCTAGGAAGCATTTGTGACATAGCAGAGCTGAGATTTAGTATATGATGTAGAAATTCCTGAATTGGAACAAGGAGTTTTGACAGGTGGAATATGGCTACCCAGAATAATAGGTGTATTTTTGGTGCACTTGCTTTTTCTATGCTAAATTTGTCAATTGCAATACCCTCTAAACACTTAATGACTCAAATATAATGAAGTTGAAATGTCATTACTTGATTAATACTATTATTACTTGAATAATATTGTATTGTAATAATAATTATTTTTCAAATAATAATATATTATTTGAAAGGTCTTCTTTAAACAACTGGCAGAAAGTTCTAAATTGCAGGACCTTGGGGATAACTTTTATGATACAGATAGCAGAGAGGATATCTGTGTCAAAGGTGGAAGCTTTCCTTGATTTTCTGGTTATAAACAGGAAGGAATTGGTTGGGAATGTGATGGTGGAAGGTAACTTGGTGACAACTGACAACACAACAGAGTTCAAGATTCTAAGGGAAGGAAGAAAGGAGCAGCAGAATAAGGACACTGGACTTCAGTAAAGCAGACTTTAGCAAATTTGGGGCAATGGGTCATCATGATCCCCTGGGAGGCAAATCTGAGGGGGAAAAGGAGTCCAGGAGAGCAGGCTGTAATTTTAAGTAGACCCTTTTTATGGCACAGTATCAAGCTATCCTGATGCAACCGAAGAATGGGAAGTGCAACAAGATGCCAGTCTGGCTACATGGTAAACTCTTCAAAGAGCTGCAACACAAAAAAGGAATCCTATTAAAAAGTGTAAACTTGGTCATAAAACTAGGGAAAAACATAAGAGTATCACACAGGCAGGCAGATAGAAAATAAGGAAGGCCAAGGCAAGATTTGAGATGCAGCTGACAAGGGACATCATAGGCAATGAAAAGGATTCTACAATTATGTCAAGAGTAAGATTAAGATCAAAGAAACCTTAAGTCCCTTACAGAATGCAAAAGGCAATCTAGTTAGAGATGATCCAGAGAAGCCTGAAGTATTTAATGCCTTTTTACTTGATCCATCACAAATAGGGGCAGCTACCAAATGATGAGTGTAGTTGGCAGCAAAGAGACAGAAGGCAAAAAATGGCCTAGATTAGTGAAAGAAAAGGTTAGGGATTACTTAGAGAAGCTAGAAGCTTTCAGGTTGGCAGGATTGGATGGGATGCACCCTAGGGTATTGAAGGAATTTGCCGAGGTGATTTTTGGAGCCGTTAGCTATTAACCTCCAGCAAAGCCAAGGAGCTGATTCTTCCACTCTGCTTGGCACTAGTGAGACTGTAGCTGGAGTACTGTGTCCAGTTCTGGCCACCACACTTTAACAAGGACGTGGACAAGCTTGAGAGAGTCCAAAGAAGATCCACCTATATGATCAGAGTCTTAAAAGGCAAGCCATATGAGGAAAGGCTGAGGGATCTGGGACGCTTTAGCCTGAGGAAAAGAAGGCTGAGAGGGAATCTGGTAGCAGCTTACCACTACACTAGACTAGTACATCAAGGGCTCGCGGAGCAACTGGTCAATAGGGCACTCAAGGGGAAAACTAGGAGTAATGGCCACAAACTCCTGGAAGATTGATTCAGGCTCAACATTAGGAAAAACGTCTTCACAGTCAGGGTGTCCAGACTGTGGAATAAGCTCCTTCCAGAGATGATGCAATTGCCTACCCTGGAAATCTTCAAGAGGAGACTAGACAGTCATCTCTGTGGGGTCACATGACCCTCAGTTATCTTTCCTGCTTGGTGCAGGGGGCTGGATCTGATTGATCTTTTGAAGTCCCTTCCAGCCTTACAATCTATGAATCTATGAAAAACCTTGGAAACTCATGGAAGTTGGGTGAGGTCCTAGATAACTGGAAAAAGGCAAATATAATACCCATTTTTAAGAATGGAAAGATAGAGGATCCAGGGAGTTACAGACTCATCAGCTTGATGTCTGTACTCGGAAAGATCATGGAGCACATTGTCAAGTAACCTATAGTGAAGCATTCAGAGGAGAACAAGGTGATCAGGAACAGTCAGCATGAATTCACCAAGAGCAAGTCCTGCCTGATCTATCTGATTTCCTTCTGTGATAAGGTGACAGGCTCTGTGGATGTGGGGAGAGCAGTAGATGTGATATAGTTTGACGCTAGCAAGGCTTTTGACACTGCATGTGTCTATATGTGCAAATAATGTGAAGCAATAAACTCCAAGTTTATTGCTCCCAGGTATACTGTTTGAATGTGTATCTGAGACTACAGCATGTTGAGCTAGTTTGGAGCAATTCTCGTTGGCAGGGGACCTAGGAGATCAGCCAGCCAACCTGGGGCTCTCCATGGTTCACCATGCTGTGGAAGGGCTGGCTGGGGCACGAGCCAGCAGACAGCCTCTGCACTGAAGCATCCTCACGCCCCAGTCAGCCACATCATCGTCTATGTTTGCACTGCTGCAGAGTAAACAATTCCACAGCACTTATATTTATAAGTACTATCTTTCGGAGTTAATAAATTTAGTCCAGCCTAATAACTCTGCACATGTAAATGCAAAATGGTTACTGCCAAGCTAATTAGTCTATTCCGCAGTAAGCATCTCATGTAGATTCACTCACTGTCTCCCACAACATTCTCATTAACACACTAGAGAAATACAGGCTAGATGGATACACACTTGGTTGGGTCATTGTGCTGTATGAGTAGTCATCAATGTCTCAAAGTCTAGTTGGTAGGAGGTATCAAGTGGGGTTTCTCAGGGGTCTGTCCCAGGTATTCTTCAACATCTTCATCAGTGATTTGAATGATGGGATTGAGTGCATACTTAGCAAATTTGTGGATGACATCATGTTGGGTGGAGTTACAGACACTCTGCAGGGAAAGTTTAGGATCTGAAATAACCTGGATAGACTGGAAAAATGGTTTGCAATCAGTCAGATTCAACAAGGGCAATTCCAAAGTTCTGCACTTGGAAAGGAATAATTGGATGTACAAATACAGACTGGGGAATGATTGGGTAGGCTGCAGAACTGCAGAGAAGGACCTGGGGATAGGCTGTAAAGTGAACACGAGTCAACAGTGCGTGCTTGTGGCAAAAAAGGCCAACATTGTTCTGGGTTGTATTAACACGAGTGTAACTTGGAAATTAAGGAAAGTGATTCTTCCACTCTACTCAGCACTGGTGAAACTTCATTTAGAGTACTGTGTACAGCTTTCACTTCAAGAAATGTGGACAGATTGGAGAGAGTTCAGCAGAGAGCAGGAAAATTAATAGGGGCCTGAGAAGCAAGTTTTATGCAGAAAGGATGAGGCTGGAGAAGAGAAGACCAAGGGTTGGGAGGGGATTTAATAATAGCCTGCAAATACCTAAAGAGCATTTATAGAGGATGGAGATTACACTTTTATCTGTGGCCACGGGGGACACGAGTGGGATAAATTACTCAATAAAATGCATCCTTCCTCTTAATCTTTTTTTTCCTTACAATACATGTCCAGATCATTGTTTAGAATTCTAGATCTATCATGCTGACAGACACGCATCCAGCTCTTTCCAAGTGCATTAAATTTTTTGAAGGAGATTGGCATAAATGATCTTTGATATAATAAAGCATGAAGGAAGGAAAGGGAGATTTAATTACCAAGGCTCAGTTGCTGGCTTGAACTTCTGCTGCCTTTCACAAATTCAGAGGAAACCTTTTAATTAAAACAAAATTATGTCCTGTGCTCAGGGTTTTTCCTATGTCTGGTGGCTGTTTCACTTGAAATATTCTTTCTTTCTTTCTGAAGAAAAGGTCTAGATAGAAAAGCAAGCATAAATGCATACATTAGGGGCAGACTGATAGCAAAGTCCTTTAAGAGGAGGAAGTGCCAGACAATTTTAAGACCCCATTTTCACTTGTAAGTTTGCAAGACGTCAGTCATTTGGACTTAAATGTTCCGTAACAGGTGTCTACCTTGGGGTGATTTTTTTTTAATTATATACAAAATGATTTAATTGATTTCCAAGGAATAATGTTATGATGTCTGTATTAACATTCCTGGTGATATCATCTTTGAACAGTTCCATGAGCTCTACACTTTTGGAACTGGAACTTCAAATTTGGCAAAAGGTGGCCTTTGTGTTTGAATCATGGCTTTTACACTAACCCCAAATTTTGTGAAGTGATATGCCTTTGCCAAAATCTGCTTGCACTTTCTTAATTGAGACTCAAGTCTTTTTGGTTCATTCTGCATTGGGGATGGTCCTGCCTGGGATGGAGCGGGCTTTTTTTCTGCGATTGCAACTGCTACAGACTGCGTTGGGAACTTGAAAAGACAGCAAGGAATCTGCCTGTATTGTTTTCTCAATGATCCCTGTCCCCTGATGATGGCCAAGGCAATGTGAAGAGGGAAACTCCCTAATCTGAATGCAAAGTAACAAAAGCTGAACCAGTGGAAAGGAGGTATGGGGCAGGAGAGAGAGGGGATAAATGGAAGCAGCTGACACAGACAAAGGAAACTGGAAACTAAGGAGCAGGGAGTCTGGGGTTGAGTAAGCAAGGAACCTGCATTAGGACTAGAAATTGAGTGTTCTAGTCCCAGTCAGACTGGGATTGGGTTCGGGTGAGTAAAATAGGAGAAAGGGAAATAGTCTGGGACAGAGAACCATGGGGAAAGAAATAAGAGGGCAAGGGAGGAAGGAGATAAGAGAGAACAGATCAAGATCTAGAAGGACTGGAAACAAGATGAACTAGACAAAGAGACTATGTTATGGCATCCAGAAGACTGAGTAGGACTTTCTGGGCAGGGCAGCTGAGATGAGGAGCCAGGACTAGAGATAAAACAGGATAGGAAGTGTGACACTTTTGAGGAATCGGGGTGTTTTCAAAGTGTTGTATTTGGGGAAGGGGTGGGGGCTGGGGGATTGTGCCATAGAGTTTCTGCCTTTAGGGGCGTATGATCTTACTTCTGGCACTTTCTAAATTTGGATTACCTAACTGTGCAACCCTAATGTTTAAATATAGGCTTTTCTATTTTGTGTGTGCATGCACACATGCATTTGTGACAATGAAATAACTCCACATTGCTGGATGACTTGGTCAGATATATGTGGCTTTCTGAAAAGGAATTTCCTTCTAACATTTGGGTCCCTTCTACCAAATAAAAGGGTAAAAGGATTTTTTGTGAAAGAACTTCCTTTATTTATTATCTTAAAACTGCCAGTCAGGATCAGGCCCTACCTACAAAATGCAAAGGTAGATTGGCTCAGTGAGTTTGCAATTTCTTCAAAGATGAGGTGCAATGATTTAGTGCAGCAAAAAATGGGAAGAAGGATGAGGAGAATAGTAATATGATTACATGGTTAGATGATCTATATGCACAACTTGATGGTTACATTCATTTTTAAAAACACTTCTGTCATTAAAACAAATGCTAATTCAGAAGGTAGCCCTCAGTAGACCCATTTCTATTTACCCTCCCGGGCATACCAGGCCCATGAGGAAGCCCTGCAAGTTTCAGATTGATAATTTTGTGGTAGGGGAGTCTTCTCTAATTGTCTACCATTCCCCAGCCTTCTGCCTCCAGCCAATCAGAAGTGCTTCTCTGTGCTGTGAGGGACAACCTAGTCTGTCAGAACAGAAGAATGCTACTGGCAAGTACTCGCAATGGAAATCCATTTCTAAGAAAAATGTTCATTCAACCAAGGAAAAAGAACATATTTATACAACCTCTGCATCCATTCCAAACTGCTTGAATTAAGAATAGTAAATACCATATATTCTGTAGGGTGCTGGCAGCAAATGGCTCTTAAAATGAGACAGATAATAAATTTTTAAGCAACTTTGCATTATGAGCAAATGTGTCAAAATGATCCAGTCCTGCCCAATTCAACAGACAAAAGGATTAAACTCAATATACAAATTGTTCATTGTGAATAGTGAGTTAGTGAAATCATGTTTTTGTTTAACCCCCCCCACCAAAACAGAATGTTTTTCCCCATGGTCTGTGACTGAACTGTAAGCAGTGAGTTTCTATTTCAGTCTGTTAACAGTTATTGTCTCTACTTGAGAGACATTTCTGAAGCACCCTATATGAATATGTGATCCTGGACAAAAAAGACAAATTTCATTTTGGAATGTATTAACAAAAATGTCATAGGTAAGAGCTGGGTGCTGGTTATTTTGTTCAGTTTGGTACTGCTGATGGCTCAGCTGGAGGGCTGCATGTAGTTTTGACCACCCACAGGCAGGGGATCTACACAGGCACAGCACTCAGCAAAGGTGGATTAAGAGTTATTGGGGCCCTGGCCAAACACAAAATTGGAGGCTCCCTCTAGAGGTGCACCAATTTATCAGTCGCATATTGGATTGGCATCAATAAAAGTAAAATTAACATTATTAACTATTGGCTTTTTTGATCTGATGTAACCGATTAATGTCATGGATAAATGCCATGTGCATGCTGTGTGCATGTGTGCAGCTGTCATGCACATGGCTGGGAATGCAGCTGTGCAGTTTGGAAAGCAGCATCCTGCTGGTATGTCTGTGGAGTGGAAGGGGTGTGCTGGGGGGCAGATTGAGGCCCCCATGGTGAGGGAGGGAGTGGAGCAGAGCCAGCCACTGCCTCACCAGGGTGATGAATGTGACCATGGGGCCGGGAGCAGAATGGAGCCATGGGCAGATCATCTGGGAGGTGCGGGGGGTGGAGAGTGGGGGGCGGCTCCTTGCTGCTGCAAGCACCCCCAGGGGAGCCAGGGGAGGCATGTGCCCTCCCCACCCCGGATTTGTGAGTGGGGTGAGGGCAGGCTGCCTGCTGTGGGCTCAGGGCCTGGGGCTGTGGTGGCTTCTTCCTGAGCAGGGGTGGTGCTAGGTGGGGCTTGTGGGGCTATAGCTACCCCTCCCAGTACTGCTGCTGACACTCACTTTGGGCAGCTGAGCCCACCCTGAGCCCAGCTCCCCCATTGTGAAGAGGCTGGCGAAGCCCTGATCCTAAGCCTGCAGCGGGCAGCCCACCCTCACCTCACGCACAAATCCAGGGGGGGACACATGACCCCAATGCCTCCCCTGGGGGGTGCATGCAGTGGCAGAGAGCTGACTCTCCATTCAATCCCCCACTGCACCCCTGGATGAGCTGCCTGCAGCTCCATCCTACCCCAGCCCTGGGGTTTCATTCACTACCCTGGCTAGGCAGCACAAGCCCCTGACCCACTCCCTCTTTCACTGTGGGGGCCTCAATTGCCTCCCCACAACCACTTGCTTTCCTCATGCCCCTTCCCCCCCCCCCCCCCCCATTAGATTTACCTGCAGGGATCTGCTCTCCATGCTGCCCAGCTGTACTCCTGGCCATGTGCATAGCAACATCTTAAATTTTGCAGGGTCCACTCCTCCCCCACTGTGCCCCTTTGCCACTGGTTAGTGGAGGGGCCACACTTGTGGCTTGCTTCTCCTCTACGGGGAAGCGAAAGCCATGGTTTTAAACTTGGCACTGTTTTTTGTCTCCCTGCTGTTGATTGATTGAGGGACCCTGGGGGCCCTGCTGCTTGTTGCCAACCAGCTGGGAGACAAAAATGGTGTCATATTTAAAACCATGGCTTCAACTTCCTTGATGATGAGGAGAGAGCTGCCAATGCAGCCCCTAATTGAGCAGGGACCCCTCGGCCCTGGCCCCACTGGCCCATGCGTTAATCCAGCTATGGCATTCGGCTGGGTGGCTGGGATGGGGCAATGGGCCAGCAGGGAAAAGCATCCAGGAATGAGATGGGCAGGCAGGGCTGGGAGACCCTGGGATCTTGGGGCAGTGATGGTGCAGGGCCATGGCTGGGGCGAGAGAGGGCCCAGGTTCTGCGGACAAGGACATGTTTTTGAGGACAAAAACAGGATGTGTTTCAATACTGACAAGTGCAGGGTGCTGCACTTGGGCAGTAGTAACCAGCAGCACACTTACAAGATGGGAAACTCCCTTCTTGAGAGCACGGAGGCAGAAAGGGATCTTGGAGTCATCACTGACTCCAAGATGAACATGGGCTGACAATGCGATGTCACGGTCGGCAGTGCTAACCGGACCCTATCGTACATCCACAGGTGCATCTCAAGCAGGTTCAAGGAGGTGATCCTCCCCCTCTACGCGACACTGGTCAGGCCACAGCTGGAGTACTGTGTCCAGTTCTGGGCACCCCACTTCAAGAGGGATGTGGACAACATTGAGAGGGCCCAGAGGAGGGCCACCTGCATGATCCGGGGACTGCAGGGCAGACCCTACAATGAGAGGCTACGGGACCTGAACCTGTTCAGCCTTCACAAGAGAAGGCTGAGGGGGGACCTGGTGACCATCTATAAACTCACTAGGGGGGACAAGAAGGGTCTGGGGGAGACCTTGTTTCCCCTAGCGCCCCCCCGGGGTAACAAGGAATAACAGCCACAAGTTGTTGGAGAGTAGGTTTAGATTAGACATCCGTAAGAACTACTTCACAGTTAGGGCGGCTAGGATCTGGAACCAACTTCCAAGGGAAGTGGTGCTGGCTCCTACCCTGGGGGTCTTTAGGAAGTGGCTCAATGCCTATCTGGCTGGGGTCATTTGAGCCTAGTTTTCCTCCTGCCCAGGCAGGGGGTCAGACTTGAAGATCTACAAGGTCCCTTCCGACCCTACTTCTATGATTCTATGTGGGGAGCAGATCACTTCTCTGGCCCAGGCTCTGAACTGTCACCTCCCCAAGATCCCAGGGTCTCCATGGAGACTGGCTGGGACTTACAAAGGCAGGACCTAAGCCCCAGGTTGAGCACACAGCCCCAACCCCTGCCCTGTCCCTGGCGCAGCCTGCAAAGGGGGTCAAGGTTCCTGCAGGCCTTACTCCGGACCTTCCAACTCTGGCCACGATGAGTGGTGGGCAGGCGGCCATGAAGAGGGAGGCACCCTTCTACCCCAAGTTGTGGCTGAAGCTGCTGCCTGACTTTGTGCCACTGCCTGGCTTCTATGTCTGGTATTACAAATTTATTACCCGATTTATTTATTTTTAATGAGTCCGTGTACTTACTCAAGTCAGAAGGCACTGTTTATGCTTGGCACCTCTCTGAAAGACCATTAATTATTTTACTGACATATTATGTCTCCCTTCCCCCGCGCCCTTTAAGGTTAAAAAGTAAAATATTTAATTTCTTTTTGTGTTCTGCTTTCCAGCTGTGCAGACCAATGTTATCCCTCTTCAGGTAGATTTCTGGCAGGTGGAAACCAGTCTAAAGCTCCTATCATAATAATATCTTCCAGCCATTCTGTTTCCTTGCTTGCCTTCCTTTCAAAGGAGTAAATTAACATTTTAGATTAATACAGAATAACTTCCTTCTAAAATTATGCTTTTAAATGGACAACAGTTAAAGGGTAGAAAGAAGATGCAGTGTCTGAACTGAAAGAAAATGGGATGCAGAGAAATAAGCAAGCAATAAGCATTCCTTTCCATCTCCCAGGTTGCCACATGTGCAGACTAATGAAATATTCATAGTGTTGCCCATCAGACAGAAGTACATGGAGAGGAAGAATAAAATGGCAGATCTGAGTGAGGTAAGTGTTCACTTGATATCAATAGGCTAGGGTCCTCTAAAGTAAGTCCTAAGAAACAAAACTGATCCAGAATGAGTGAACCTTCAGGGAATGATCTCAAGTAATCACTGCTGGGGCAGCATGCCATCCAAAAGAGGCATCTGCTAAGGAAAAGACACCAGGCCCAATTAAGTCTGTATTGTTCTTAGAAGCATCTCTTCTTTCCATTTGAGAGGTAGGGGTTCATTAAGTAAAATGGGTGTTAATTTTGTTAGGGATTGAATTTCTATCATTTTGTACACTTCTGTAGTGCATGAGTGCATGAGTGTATCCACTTTGCTAAAGCTTTCTGGCTTTCAAAGAAGGACAAAAGGGATTTGGATTTCCTGACTTCTGGAGTTCTGTCTAGTTAAAATTATACAGCTCTGACCAAAGTGGCTGTGAATCAAGCTCTCTTTTTATCAGCATTTGGATATAGGGTGGAAGTGAGGTAAAATGATGTTCTGGTTGCAATGAAAGGAAACATTAATGCCTTTTAGTGAAAACTAGGGCAACTACAAAGGTAAACAGAAAAAACCTAAAAAGAGTCCTCAAACCACTCCATCCTCTTGGCTGATACAATAGTCTCCAAAAGCTGGACTGTAAGGCAGGCTACACGCACAAACACACAAGTCTTAGAAGGTAAGAAATTCCTTATGTCGTTGCATTTCCCTTCCTCTAGTTGAGGAACAGATGGAGCCTTGGCGTACCCTGTCCTCCTTCCTTTAATGGCAGCCAGTCATCAAGTGGGTAGTAATTTACTGTTAGGTCAGCAGTAAATTGCTAGCCCTTGGGAGCAAAAGTGGCTTGCTAAATCAGAACCTGAATATTTTATTTGTGCTTGCATCCAGAGTTCTGGGAGCTGAAATTTATATTCCAAAAAAATCAAATCCCACATTTTTAGTGCTTTATGGCATTTTTAACTTTGAAAGAATTTTTCTCAAGGTTTGAGTTAGGCCTATTTTATAGTACCATATTTACTTGAATCCAATAAGATAACCCTGCAATAATTA
Organism: Alligator sinensis; assembly: GCF_000455745.1. NCBI lineage: Eukaryota > Metazoa > Chordata > Crocodylia > Alligatoridae > Alligator > Alligator sinensis. The sequence goes on from NW_005842090.1 coordinate 2,327,264, forward strand.
GATTCTATACATGGAAAATTAACTTTTGTATAGTTTTCCATGTATAGAATGTAATTTTTGGAGGGTCAACTTTGATTCTTCCCCCCACTGCTGCAAGGGAATAGGTGGGGAGGTCAAGTAGCTTGCTCCCTGCTTGTGCCTACTGCCTGCTGCCTCTGCTCTCTGCCAGCCTCCCCAGCAGCCTCAGGGCCTCCCCCTCCCTTTCTCCCTCTGCTTCCCTTCCTGCCCTCTCCCCCAGCCTCTGCTTCCTCCTCCCTTCTCCCTATAGCCTCTCTGCTTCCCTTCTCCCCTTCCCCCCTGGCTTTTGCTTCCCTCCTCATTACCCTTGGTGCACACCAGCAGGCTCTGAATTCATTCTAGCCTGGGGCATGGAGACCAGCCCCAGCTCAGCCCCCGTAACAGCCATATGGGCTGCCCACCACTGCTACAGGGCCCCGCTGGGACCAGGCTCAGTGGCCCTGGCTGCAGTATGCATGGAGTCTGCCAGCGCAAAGCAAGGATAAGGGGGTGAGATGTGCAGGCAGGGAAGCAGAGACTGTGTGGAGGGGAAGACAGGGAGATAACAGAGTGCAGTGGTGGTGGTGGTGGGGGCTACAGCCTGGATCTCAGGTAGGGGCTGGAGCCGAAGCCACTGCAGCTGCCAGTGCTACCACCCCCACTGCCTTCATACATAATTCTAAGATGAAGGGCTTCCCCCTCCCCATGTTAAATGGTGAGAAAGACCTCGTGTTGAGAGTCAAGTGAATATGATAATTGTTTTAGGTGTATAGGTTGTAGTCGTATTGGTCTAAGGACATAGGCAAATAAGGATTTTTTGTGTAAATCCGATATCTTTTATTAGAGCAACTAAAATTTCACTTGGTCTAATAAAACATATCGAATTTACCAAAGACCCCTGTCTGCCTATGGTAATTGTTGAATTTTCACTCAAATATCATGTTACTAAATGTTTTGTGTATGTATTTCCCAGTGCAGCTTGCAATGGAACATGAGGGCTGTTGAACATGGCGGGTGTTAAAGTTACCTATCCTTGTCAACATTTCTGTTTCATAAGTTGACTTAGTCAGAAACCTTTGTTAAGAAAATTTCTTCAAAAATGTGTTTTCAATTAATATTTTTGGAAAGGAAATATTTTATGGTTTTACACTTAAATGAGTTTTGATTTTGAAATGTATTTTATGTAAAAAAATAAAAGGATTGCTGTTGGAACAAAAATTAAATGAATATAAAATTATTTTTTCTTAATTTTATTTCACACACGCACACAAAATTAAATGTGGTTTTGTTTTTGGTCGCACTTCAGTACATTTTTTTTCCCTCCTGAAATATCAAGATTTTTCATGATAGAAAAATTTTCTGATCAGTTCTATTCATTAGCATTTAGGTTATGAGCGACCCTACCTGCTAAAGACTTTGACTGTAATGATTTTAAATGTTGAAATTTACACACTTTTTTTCAACCTAGCTAAAAGGAAAAAACAAATTCCAAATGCTGCATTTCTTAAAATGACATAGGAGACCTCTTACACAATGCAACACCAACTGTCTGTCTAGATGTTCCAAACAGATTAAGAGTTCCCTCAGCCTTCACGGACAATTATTGATATTTGAGGTCTCTGTTTCAATGAAAACCATCCTCCTTTTACCTCCCTGTTTTCTACCAGCTTGTCAATCTTGGGTCAGGATGAACATACTAATTGACTGCCTCGCTAATTTATTTATGGCTAATGACAGAAAGAGAAGTGCTGAATGCTCATAATCTTAATCTTCAATGAAGAACTAGTCATGTTGTAAGGAATGCCTTGAGCTACCTTCCATTACTAATTTAGCTCATTGTGCCTTATATTTAAAGATCATCAACACCCAGCAAACTGCTGGGTTATTATGGAAGGAAATGTACTGAAGAGGAAAGAATTACATGTACCAGACAACAGTTGGGGCTTTCAGTCATATTGTATTACAAGGAGAAGTGAAACTACATTAGCATTTGAAAGTACAAGGCAGAATAATTATATTCAATTAACTAAGGACTCCTTGGGCAGCAGCCCAACACAGGACTTCACATGACAAGACCACAGAGAAGGGAGGGAAGTGGCTTGAATTCTGTATTCCTGCAGCGTTGATAAATACAACTACTGTGCCATGGCTGGTTAAATATATATTTTATAGTAGATATGAATGCTCATTTTAATTAAAAAAAAACCAACATCTCTTGCTGTTACAAAGCTTTTCTGTCAGCTCTGTACTGACTCAAGGCATCCAAAGGGGCATTGGCTTCATTTGCAAAGTTGTCCCAACTTCAAGTGCAGTGCTGATTTAATATTTATTATTGTCTATATCCCCCTTGTTTTCACATGGTTGGGATTGCATTTATCACCTGTTACCCCTGTTTTCTTATTGGTCAGTTAATACCTATATAACTTTCTGCTAACCACCTGATTCCAATTCAAGCAGGCACGAGCCACTTTCTGGAAGGAGACCTGGGAATGAAACTAAAAGGCGTCAACCTCTGATTGGACAATGAGGAGGAGGGATTATCCCATCCTATTGCATAGATGGAGTGGATGCTCCAAACAAAAGTCTCCCTCTTGGATGAAGAAAGGTGCAGGGAAGTTGCTTCATCCATAATACTCCTTTTTATTTTTCAGAACCTGCAGAGGACAATCCAGGGGTATTGAATTAGTGCAGTCTGATCAGGCTAAATCTGAGTGCAGCAGGAGAGGGGGTTGGGAGTGGCCTAGTTGGAGCTGAAAATTGTTGGGGGTGATGCATAATTATCCTTCATCCAGCTCTTTCTCGGGGGGGAGCAGATGTGATCCCCACCACTGTAATCTTTAGGAGGGAAGTCACTGTTTTTAGAGATTGCCTCCCCCAGAGTCTTTTTAACAGGATTTGCTATTGAGAAGGGTTTCCATCCCATGGCTGTTGGAATGCTATTTAGAGAGTTCACATGTGTAATCTAGCCAGTTTGTCATTTATATACCAGAATCACTGTAGCAAGTAATTTGGTGATCTCAACAAAATCTCCACAGTGTTCCATGCAGTAATTATGACATCTCTCTATCCAAATTGTTCTCATGGTTTGAAATGGTGCGAATCCTTCCTCTAGGTAACTAGTGTAAAACACAAGGGAAAACACCCCTGAAGGAAGCTACCTCTGGATAGCTCTGTATGGTCTCCTCGCATCACCTGTTTTCATTTGAATTCTGGTCTCACAGGTGACAAGTCTGGAGCACACCAGTCCCGCTTGGTGCTTTTCACTTGATCAGTATGAATGGCACACTGTTCCCTGTGCAGCTAATGAATCTTTAACCTTTTAGTGTAGCTCACTGATATCAGTGCTCTGTCACCTGCTCTTTTTATCAGACTTGGAGGTGAATATAGTCACATAGTGAATGACAATTAGATGTAGAACTGTAAATGTCAGTTTTCAGTGGTGGTTCTTTACACTTCCACTTTCACTTCTACTCTGGCTCTTATCTACCAAGTATAGGAAGCTTTGTGTGTGTCCTAGATTAGATGCCAGAGCTGATGGATGGAATTTCTTGCAAGAAAGTAATCTGCCTGCCTGCGCTGTGTTTGGTTACCTCCCAGATATTAATATTTTTGTTGCAAAGATTTTGGCATACTAGTGACTGTCACTATAAATCTAGTTGTAGCTCATTGCAAGGAGGGTAGTGCATACACCATTTCAATATAAACTTTTATTTTGGAAACGTTTAGTACTTGTAAATGAGTTTGTTTTCTACTGAGGTTTTGCAGTCCTGTTGCATACAACTGAATTTTTCCACAGTATATCAGAAAAGTTCAGTGTATATTCCTGTTAAAAAAGTGACATTGGGAGGGAAGTGGTGGAAATTAGGCATGTATCCATGTATAGTCTATAATGTAAAATTAAGACCCGAAAGGTTTCTGTTTTAAAAAAAAAAATCTGCTTGGTTTTTCACATAAAAAAATCAAGGCCTTGTATAACCTTGCAGATGATGTGGTAACAGGAGATCTAGTGAAATCATGATGTTGTAGGTGACAAGTGACTGAAAACCTGGCAACTAAAAAAGGGAATAATTTCCAGTCAGACTTTGGAAAACTTTGTTAGTTCTTCTTTGTTAAAGCTTATTTAACTCCAGTAGTTGAACTGACAGCTGCAAGTAAGGGTGACTTTGTTAGAGATTGAACAAATACTATCTTGTCAATTTTTGATCTTAAAAGGCACAAATCACCCATCTTCTGAGAATCTAAGTAGTCCTTCAAAACCAAGGAAGAGCCAAACTTGACTCTTGACAATACATATATGTCAGTGAATACATTTACCACTATAAAACACAAAACGAATCTTTTCAAAAGCTACGTCTAAATTTTAGAAATATTAATACATTATGTAGGGAATATATGTAGTATCCAAAGGATCTAGGGAAAACAGGGCAGCAATTTTGAATTTTTAAATGTACATTGTATGACGTAAACATGCTCGTGTTTTCCTTGACAAACTAACAAGTTAAATCTACAATGATGTGTTTACCCTGGAATTTTAACATATAAGGTGTCTATGCATCAAAACCATGTGTATGTCTAGCATGTATCAGGCAGAAATGTGAAAGATTATGGAGAAGGTTTTAGCACAATGGGAAAGCTTTTTTTTTCCTGTTAACCAAATCCTACTTGTAAGATATTAAGACTGATCTAAGGAGGCTTCATTTCTGTACTACTTGTATCTTTGGTTTATGCATTTGACCAAAAATCACTAGGATTCAATAGGTCTGGAACAGACCCAAAGAATGAGTCTCTTTAACCAAAAATACAAGTAATGTAATAGATGCCTACATCTTGTATGGTTTCCAGTTCTATTTCTCACAGTCCTTCTGTGTTTGCCATACATTCCTTTTAAGGGTATCCTTTAAAAAAAAGATGCCTATTGCTAAGAGAGATAGACCTTTTAATTTTTTGGAAGGATTTTCTGATTGATTGAATGAGCTATATTGCTTAATAAGGCTCTCTATGTTCTTTGTGCCACATCCAAAATGTCATCTCTGTCTTCAAGCCAAGAATTTTGCATTTAAAAATGTCTGGCAGAGTAAATCTATCTTCTCTTTTGGGCTTTTCTTACAGGTACTAAGTGAAATATCTTATCATTGCAATCTAGAGATGACAGCAGCAAAGGTACTAAATTATGGAACTTTGCCTCTAAACTATTGGAATCGCTGCTCTCCTGGTGGCATAAATTCTACATTCTCAGTTTATCTAGGGTAGGGTTGGGCAAAATACAGCCCATGGGCTGGATTCGGCCTGCTGAGGGATTTTATCCAGCTTGTGATGGATCCCTTGGCCTCGCCTGGCCCAGGTGTGGGAGGCAGCCCAGACTGGGTGTGTGCAGCTAGTTCTGCTGCCCCTGGGCATAAAATGGGGCTGGGGCAGTACAGTGGTAGACTCACTTCCTGGCAGCCCCCTGCAGTGGTGGCTCCTTCCAGCTGATGCTGCCAGTCTCTGCTACTGCTGCCAGACCCGGCCGTGCTGCTCGGGCACCCCAGCCCATCTGCCCTGCACCCACCACTGGGGTTGCCAGATGTAGTGGGCAAGCAGGGTCTCCATGGAGACTGGCCTGGGACCCACCCAGGCAGGGCATACTTGGCTGGGCAGATGGGATGGGGCTGTGAGTGGGGAGCAGCATCTAGGAGTGTGATGGGCAGGTAGAGCTGGGGCTGGGATCAGGATCATGGGGCAGTGACAGCACTGGCCCAGGTCCTGGGTTGGAGCCATGATCTGCTGCCCACATGTCCCTGTGATGGGTGCCAGTTCCTCAAGCAGGGGCATGTGGGGAGCAGATTGCAGCTCTGCCTTGGGCCCAAACCGCCCACCTGTTGCACTCCTGGATGCAGCTCCCCACTCGCCCACTACCTCATCCCACCTGCCCGACTGAGAGCACCCTGCCCACACAGGTCCCAGGCCGGTCTCTGTGGTGCATGCATGAACTGGATTGTGGCTCTGTCCCAGGCCCTAGCCTTATGCTATCACAGCCCCACGATCCCAATCCTGGCCCTGGTCCTGGCCCTGGCCCTGGCCCTGCCTGCCCATCCTGCTTATAATCAAAATCCAGAGGGGGCTATTACTTTATTGAACTGGAATCACTAGGTCTCAATAAGGTTGCTTACAGCTTCATAAAGCTGAACCACCAAGCTAGGAGTGACAAGATTACGATTCAGAAAACAGGTCTACTAATAACTATATGAACTACAGAGTGACTCTGAGACTCTGATTCTAATTTGAATTAGTTATATATCCTGAATCTCTGGTAATGTGTTTAGCCACATCTCTTAGTGCAAGAATTTCTTTTGTGAGCTATAATATCGCAAAGCATTTCCAAGATGCTGCACAATAACCATTCCTCTTCTTGACTGCACTTTCAGTGGTGCTCATTTTCAGAGAAACCACAGAAGTTACAACTCTATTTTCTCAGGATGCTACAAAAATAGTAAAAAATATCAACTGCATTTTAAATAGCTTATGTTTCATCTCCTGTACTCGTATTGGTATGACTCTTAACTTCTGGCAAAACTTTTGAAGCTCATATTTAAGCCAAGAGAATTTTTGGTAGAAACCATGAATGTGAGCTTATTGAAAATTCTGATTCCTTTAAGTGTGATTACTGGAATGTTTGATCTATATCTTTTTTAGTTTTCCCAGTTATGGTCTTGTGACTGAGGCAGACTTGTGACTGATGGCATTAAAGTCCTGTGTACATTTTAGGTAAGGAAATTAGAAAAGATAAGCATCTTCAGCATGTCAGCAGGTCAGCTGAGGATATTCCAAAGCAGCTCAGTTCCTGATAAATGACATATCATACAAAATTAAATTATATGTGGGAAGTATTCCCTGAAGGAAAGAACTTAAATTATGATATATTTCCCCAACAAATCTACAGTTTACAGAGATCAGTCAGCTTATCCTTCATGCTTAAGAAGATCATCAGTTTTCCTTTTACAAAACGTCTATTTAATTATACTAATACAGTTACTAAAGTGAAGTGGATGTTTGGGTCCTAATCAAATAACTCAAACTTGCACCCAATCATGGCATTTTGATGTGGATGAGCATTGCCTTCAAAACCATTTCAAAGTCCAATTCTACTAGCCTACTTAGGCTTGAGGAGGGGGTTCCCAGTATAGTGCTTCTTTATACATCAACTTACATGAAATCACAAGGCAATTAGGGTGAGTAACTATGACATAGGATGAAATGTTGTCTCTGTCAAGTCAATGGAAAAACTCCCAAAGCATAGTCTTCTCAGAAACATGACTGTAAACAGGGTTTTGAAGGGGTTCCCTGTGATAGCTGAATTATTTTGTATCAGACTTGCTCACTTTTCAAATATGCAGTGCTTTCTTAATTGTTTCACCACCACCAACCCAAAATGTGCAGATTATATTGTCTTACATCCATGCAAACATGTAAATTGGTTATCCAGATGTCATAGTACTTGGACACTTAGGCTAGGTACATACTTTTGGGGAGGTTAGGGAGAAGAAGTATTTAAAGAATTATTTTTTCAAAAACATCGACTATACAGTTTTGCATTTCCTTCTCCTTTCTTCCATTTTTCTGCCCCACACTTGGGCAATGAGTACACTAAAATGGCCAGTTGTTTGTTTTTTTTTTACCTCCCTTCTTCACTTTTGCGGTTTTTTAATTATTTTTTTTCTTTTGCTACTTTAACTTTTTCCCCCCAAATGTCTTTACATTTTGAAAAATTACAGTGACAGAGTTAGCTGTCTAATTTTGAACAACTTGCAAAGGAGCAAGATAAATCTGGGAAGTTTTGAAATTGTAAAGACTGGGGGGAAAGGGTAAAATAAACCTTTTAGATTTAATTTATTCTAATGCATTTAGTGGCAAAGAAGAAAAAGGAAAAATGGAGCTCAGCTCCAAAGTGCACAATCATCATTGTTTTCAACAACAACAAAAAAACCCCAATGTGAAAACGGGGCTTTTTGTGACTTTTAAGTCACCTAAAATGTCCTATTTTTGCGGAAAGTGGTTCAAATGCAAAAATGTAGACCAGCTCTACTTCTGAGGCAAATTAATGCACTCATCCTATCACTGGGAATCGCCTTGTCCACATCTGCTATATTCTTGGGTCTAAAGATACATGTGTTTCCTTGAGAGCTCTTCCTTCTAGACTATAAGAAGATTTTACATAGTTAGCAACAGGGCTAGTCAAGCCTTGCACTGTGAGGAAGGAGCTCTGGTCTCTTACTAAAAATCACCTTCAAATACTTGGCTCAAACCACGCATCTCAAATTTAATCAAACTTTTGATTGGAGTCCAATTTGAAGGCCACTCTGGGCACTTCCTAATGATGGCATTCCTTTTTTTGTGTCTCTGCTGGAAGCATCTTCATTTTTGCAAATTGTACTGCTTATTTGTTGAGGAAGCACTTAAATCCAGATCATGTTCTGTCTTCTGGCTGTAGATAGATTTTAGTCCCTCCTTTTTAGAAGATCTCTTAGTCTTGTACAAACCAATAATAGGTCTTATGTCCTTTTCCAGCATAACTCATCATATATGTATATGTGCTGTTTAACAAGCAATTGGCTATGAATCCTGACAATGAACCTCCAGTTCTCTGAGGGTGCGGAAAACAGAAGCTTTTCCCTTTCATGGCTCCAGGCCACAGAACTCATCCCAGAGCCACCTTAAAATCTCTAGGATCTTGTCAGTATGCAAAGCTAGTGTAAAGCTCATCTTTTTAAATTAGACTTTTATAATGATTAGTTTAGCATTACCATATGCTACTATTGAATAAATTATTTCTGGTATTTTTTTATGTTACTAATGTTGTGAAACTATTTGTGAATGGTATTTTAATGATAAATTCTATTAGCATTTTAATTTATTGTTATTTTGTTTATCTGTTGCCTTGCATAACAAGTCAGTTTGCACTAGCACTCAGGTAGGCTTTGTTGAAAGAAAATACTTATTTGATTTCTTTAATCCTTAACAGAAACAAGAGTGGAGGAAGTGTTCCTGGCATTTACAAACATTATTCTAGCCTCATACCTCTGTGTTGAGCTGACTGATACCTTTTATGTTTTCATTCTTCTCTCACACAGGTGGAGAGAAGGAAAGATGACCGACATAGGACAGATGTGTCGTATTGTTAAATGTACTCTTGGGAGACCTTCAGATAGGATGGTGATGAGGGCAGAAAAAGAACTGGAATAGAGTAGAATAGAATAATGTATTGTCTTTTTGTGTATATGAATGAATAAAATAGGGTCCTTTCAATGACTGTCCTCAAAGAGAACATAAAGGACCTCCTAATAGCACCTACTGTAAGTCTTTAATTTCTTTTTAAGTCCAGTACTAGAAGCCTATGCTTTTGAAACTGGATTCTAGTATACTAATTATTTCACTGATTTATATCGTAATTTTTGTTCTTTCCTGTAGCATGTGCATTTGTTACATGGGAAGCCTATTTATTAAACACAACCATCTAACAATGCTAATCATTCTTCTGGATGCCTAAATTAAGTTGGAGGCTTAACTAGACATCTATATCCTTGAATGCAAATATGAACATCCAGATGTGGGATTTGCTTGTTCCAACTAGGTACCAGCATTTGAAAACTGAATGAACAGAACCAGGTGTGAAGTAGACAGCACTGGGAACATCTGCACATGTACTTTACTGGGGAGTTGACTAATTTGCTCTGCAGTAAAGCATCGCCATGTACAAGTGCAGCACTAGTGCAGTTTACTCTATTAGGCTAGAGTAAATTAGCTAACTCCACCCAACACTGCCAGACACAAGTAGTATCCTATGGTGGAGTTATTTACTCTGCTGCAACACATGCAGAAGGTGACTGGGGCTGCCTGAGGCATAAGGGTGCTACAGTTTGGGGCTGTCTGCCAGTTAGCCCCATACTGGAACACCCTTATGCCCCAGGCAGCTTCTTCACAGCATGTTGAGCTGGGGGGGAGGGGGGTGGAGCAGCTCCAAGCTAACAGGCTGACCTTCCCCCCACCCCAATGCCAGCTGGAGCTGCACCACCCCAGCTCAATGTGCTGTGATCATGGGTGCACCATGTGCTGTGATCATGCTGCACCCAGGAGCAATAAACTCTGGTGCAAACTGCACCAGAGTTTATTCAGGCTCACTAATGGCACTGTGTGGATGCTGAAAAGTAACTTGCACAATGAAATGGAATAAGAGTAGAAATTCAGGAGGAAAAACAACCTGCTGGAAAGTATTAGATGATGCAAGATAAAGCAGCTCCTCTTTACTTTCTGTTTTTTTTTCACAGCTTCCAGCTGTTCATCATTTTTTTTCCTGTTTGCCCACCCCAAGTATATAGATTACATCAGTTGGTTCTCAGGTGGATTTAGACTAACTTAGGCTGGTGGGATACCAACATGCAACTTGTATTGTCATGTTTGCATCACCTTTGCATTTTGTGTGTGGTGTCTCTTGAGCACATTTTTCTCCTTTTTAATATTAGCCTTGAAATGTACATTTTGTGCCATGATTTTTGTAGGCAGCATGCATGTATGTAGCTTCAAGGACTATGTATGTTCAGGAGAAATTGGTGTGTTCATACACATTCAGGTGTGATATAGAGAGAGAGTGATTTCTAATGGGAATATAATGGTTACAAAATGTAAATGTTATTAAGCTAGTATATCAAATAAAAGGGACGTGGCCAAATTCTCCTCCAGATTTGGCCAAGTTTGATCTACTGAGTTGATTCTCCACTGCTTCATTCCAATTTTAATGCTAATAGCACTTCACAGACTTCAGTGGCACTGCATTGGTAGAAAACTGGAATAACAGGGTGGAGAATTAAGTCTATTATCCCCATACAACAGCTACTCCCTTCTTTCTATGTGGTGCGAATAGTTTTTTACCTCTGGGATTACAGTGATTTAATGAGCTAGTGCTAAAGAAACAGAGCAATACTCATTGCCATTATTATGTCAGATAAAGAGAAGGTGTATTAGTATAGCATAATAAATTGTTTTTACTCCCCAAGTGTGGCAGTTACTAAATAACTGGGAATGGGAAAAATGTGCACTGGAGTGAGACTGCAATGAAGTATAATAGCTTTGTAAGTTCATGCTCACATGATTCATTATAAATACATGCCTGCTTGCCTCCCCGTCTCGTCTCTCTCCTTGTTTTAACTAGGCTGCAGGATTTAATTCACTCCTTCATTCACTCGATTTGAACTATTTTTGTCAGGAAGTCTTTCTGCTGTGATGTTACCAAATGAGGCCAAACCATTTAAAGCTCCATTGACATACCTTTCATTCCCATAGTATCTCCATGCTTAGCAGTCTTAATTGATGCTCTGCTTGCTGCACCCTGTCAGATTATTTGGACTGATACTAGTTTGGAATATGGATTTAAAAGATAGGTTTTTAGACTTTTAAAGCATGAAACAGAATTAAATGTAGGTCTTATTGTGGGGCTGCACTCTCAGCACTTTATAATGGGCTACCATCACAGTTGGCAGTAACCGTTTAATGTAGGACCTCCCAGTGGGTGGGCTTGAGGTGGAGGGGGGCAAGTGGATTGGAGCCCCACTGCCTCATGACCCCCCTTTGCCCCCCCCACTTCAGTTCAGGCTGGGCAAACCCCAGCCTGCAGCTCCCTCTCCACCCACTCCTCCTTCCCTCTCCCTTCCTGCAGACAGCACTGGAGCTTGGAGGGGTGGGGCAGGGCTGCATCATCTCCCCCCACACCCCAGCAGGCAAACATCTGTTGGGTCTGGTGGTGGGGTGCCACTCTAACTCATGGTGCTTTATGCAAAGTGCCATGTGTCAGAGCAGGAACCTGCACATCTGTCAGTACCCTAAGTGACAGACACCATTGTGACTGATACTGAGGGCACAACCAGACCCCTTCAGAGCTCAAAGTGTCTCAGTTTAACTTGAATTAGATAGGCTCTTTCACTAGACTACAACATTCTCCTATCCTTTGTGGGATATGTAATCCATGGGTCACACTTGTGTTCACCTCCTGTGGACAATATTCCAAAACTACTTTGATCCAAGGGGACAAGAAGTCCTTTACCACTTATTCCATTTTTGTGATATTTACCCAAAACATCTCATTGCAAACTATGAAGTAAGCTAAATGGAAAATCACAAAATTAGCAGTAAGGGCCACTGGGGGAGAATACTGTAAAAGCTAATAAAAAAACCCCAAATGTACCCTAAAGAACAAAAGCTTACTCTTACTATCAGTATCTCTTACTTTTAGTTTACTTTAATTAGATGCCTGCTCATTTTAGAAACCTCCTGTGGAATTTGTTAATTGTAAATTAGAGACTGGGCTACAATCAGCTCATCTGTAAATTTCATAATGAATTTTAGTTGCAAATTATGGGCATTTGTACACATGACAAAATTGGCCTCTAAAGAGGCTTAATTGCCCTTTTGTACCACTTTAATGGCATCACTATTTACCCCTGTGGCGGCGTATCTCATTTTAATTTTGTCACGCTGTACACGTGCAGCGGTGTATTTCGCTTTTAAATGACCTTGCTGTGTAGCAAAGTAAAACACATCCGATGTACTTTTAGTTTGCTACGTAACAAATTGCAATGGTGCACAGGGTCCTGGAAGCCCGGGCATGCTCAGGGAAACTCAGGCTTTGTGGGCTTCCAGCACCCCATGTACCATCCCTGTTGCCTTCTCCAGCCACCAGCACACCCAGCGACCCTCCTGCCACCTTGCAGCACTGCTCCAGGGGCAAGCCAGCTCATTCTCAGGCAGTTCCAGGTGGTGGAAAGGTGGTGAGGACTGTGCACAGGGTGCTGAAGCCTATCTGCCTTTCCCATGGCTGGGGGGTGAGCTGCCAGTGGGCCAAGCAGCCCCTGAGCTGTGGGGGACCCCAGACCTTCCGTCCATGGCAACAGTGCCCCCCCAGGTGGCACCCTTCCGCTAGCACCGTGCCCAGGATGTCCTGGGGGCACTGCCACCACACTGGGAAGCACTGGGCCCTTTATAGCTCAAGAATTGCATGGCCCAGTGGCAGCTCATGTGGCCAGGCTCTGCTGAGGAAAAGAACAAAAGTGGTGAAGGGCCTGATCTTTCTTTTTCCTTTGTACCGGAGCCTGCCTGCCTCTCCTGAAGCCAGGAGGTGAGCTGCCAGCAGGCCACTGAGCTGTGGAGGGGAGCCCCCAGGCAATGCCAGCCTCCTAGCAGTCCACCCAGATAGTCCTGGGGGGTGCTGTTGCAGCAGAGGGAAGTACCAGGGCCCCTCCGCAGCTCAGGGACTGCTTGGCCTGCTGTTTGCTTATCCCCTGGCCATGGGAGATATGGGCAGGCTTCAGGAGAAACAAAAGTGGCAAGGGGCCTGATTCTTTTTTTTTTTTCTTTTTCTTGCCCAGAGCCTGCCCACCTCTCCTGTGGCTGGAGGGCAGGCTGCCAGTCTCTCAGCTGCAGGGGGCCTGGTTATTCTCTCTGTGGTGTATAGTTGCCCAGATGGCACCTGCCCACTAGCACCCTGCTCTGGCAGTCCTGGGGGATGCTGCTAGACCCCCCTGCAGCTCGGGAGCTGTGTGACCCCGCAGCAGCTCATGCAGGCAGGATCCACTGAAGGAAAAAAAAAAAAAGCAGTGAGGGGCTTGATCCTTTTATTATTATTTTTTTTAAATCCTGGAGCCTGCTCGCATCTCCTATGGCTAGGGGATGAGCTGCTGGCAAGCCGAGCGATCCCTGAGGTGTGGTCCTTCCCTCTGCAGTGGTGATGGAGCCCCCTGGGACCACCCGGGTGGACTGCTAGCAGGCAGGTGCTGCCTGGGGCCTGCCACTGCTTTGGAGGCCCTCCCTGCACCTCGGGGCCTGTCAGCAGCTTACCCCCTGGCTGTGGGAGAGGTGGGCAGGCTCTGCGGGGGAAAAAAAAAGGATCGGGACCCTCACCAGCAAGGTGGGGGGGATGAACTAACAGGGGGCCATTACTTGACAGAAGTCCCTAAATTGAAAATGTTTTTTTAATTGACCCAATTAAAAACCCACCAATTAAAAACTAGGGCTGTGTGAAGCTTCAGTCCCTGATTCAGTTCAGTGGAGATTCAGCCCGATTCGGTGGCCGAATTTCTGAATCCAGATTGAATCAGAGGACCCTTTAATCTCTCCAAATTGAATTGGAACCCTCCAAATCGATTCGGAAAGATTCAGAGATTCGGACATTGAGAAAGCTTTAAATATTTTTTCTACATACCTCTAGGTAGCAGGGGCTCGTGAGTGCTGAGATGCTGGGGTGCATGGAGCATCCGACAGAAGCACAGGAGGCTCCCCAGCATACTCGGCAGCAGACCCAGAAGTGGACCAGAAGCACTTCTGGGTCTGCTGGGGGGGCACCGCCCCCGGCTCAGTGACTGGTGCCTCCTGGGTCTGGGTGGGGGGGCACCAGGGGTCCCCCTGCAACACATTGGCGAGCCGAGGGGGGGGTGTGGGGGTGCCCCCCCAGCGTGCTTCCTGGCAGACCTGGAAGTGGACCGGAACATACTTCCGGTCCACTTCCAGGTTTGCCGCCAAGCATGTGGAGGGCCCCCTCCCCCTTCGCTCCATGCACCCCAGCATCACAGCAATCACGAACCTTGCCTGCTACCTCAGGGTATGTAGAAAAATCTTTTAAAGCTGTGTCTATGTCCGAATCGCTGATTCTCCGAACCAGCATCTAATCTTCAAGTTTGGATTCGACTGAATCGAATTGGGGACAATGATCCGAATCAACTGTCTCTGATTCAGGCCAAATCTGAATTGACTAGGGCCTGCTTCGCACAACCCTATTAAAAACCCACTGTTTCAACTTAGGGAGAACTAAACTCCCATCACATGTACAAGCAGGCTATAATTTTATAGTACATTATACTGTCATAAAAGGGTTAATCAGCTCTCTCTAGTTTCTGCCCTTAGCCATTTGTCACAAAGGCAAACAATTCAGAAATAAT
>NW_005842090.1:2342244-2356857 GCF_000455745.1 Alligator sinensis
TTTGTCTCAATGATGTAATGGCTGATATTGTGCCGAGGAACTCTGGTGGATGGAGTTCTCTGGCAAACAGTCAAATCCAAATGCGGTGTTTGCCTCTGCAGTCTGCTCTTGTAGTGTAACCTCACTTAAAGGCAATTTGATTGGTAGTTTCTGAATCTTGTAATACTAGCTCTGTCAGTACAACACAAAGAACAGTGCCATTTATTATAACTTTATTTGTAGTCATCAAAGAAAGAGAGTCTCATGAACTGGGTTTTGGTCTTGTCTTTCCCCAGTGACATCGTATTTCAGCTTGTAAATGAAGCTCATGATTTAACAATGGCAGCTGATATCTGTCAGGCTATGGGATCACAAATTGTTTGAACCTATCACCGTATAGATAATTTCAAAATGGAAACAGAAATTGCACTAACATCTGTTAGTGGCCCCAAAACTTACATATGCAAAACAGGATTGCTTCTCACCAAAAGCAATTAAGTTGGGTGCTGTACCATACTAATCCAGCCATATTTACTGCTTCTGGTTCTAAAGCACATGCATAGGCAGTGACCTCAGGTATATCTTCACAGAGTTGCCTGGCACTGTACAGACATTATACAATATGTTTGCCATGTCTTGCCTAGATGAAGTACAGCATATATAATGTGATTCTATGACATAGAATTGACTCTTCCTTGTAGAATTGTGCTCCAGAATCTCACCATTCATTAAAAATATTTAGAACCTCTCTTCTTATCTGGGAGGGAAGGGGGTAGGGGTTAAAGAGCTTACAAATGTCCATTTGATTTAACTTAGAAAGTTTAACTGGTGATGTGAACTTTGCCTGAATGTGCATGAAACAACTGCTTTGTGAGCTTTGAACAGTGTTTTTCTTCTACAATGGTCGAATGTAACATACTGAAGTGAAAATGCGGGAATACTGCAGGTACACTGTCTGTATTAAAGCTTTTCAGAATTAATTTGTCTTTTAAAAAAACAAACAAACCCCTCTATTTTAAAAAGATAGTTAAAGGTGTTACTGCATTTCCAGAGCACCACTGAGTCTGGAAATCTTATTTAAGCTGAACCAGAGCCTGGGGCAGAGCTGTGTGTAGGGGGAATTATGCCAACCAAGTAGAAAGCTGGTGGGGGGCAATTGGGAAGTGGAATACAGCTATGGGACAGGCTTACCACACCAGTTGCTCCAGCCCCATGATGTGGGCTCCCTGGGGGCCATCCCTGGTGCCCCATTCACTCCTCTCAGGCACACATATGCTACTGGGGCGGGGGGTGCCATTCCTCTCAGCCCACTTCCGTGCCCTCCCCCACTCCTAGATACACTACTGGCCACAGGACTGTGCTTGCCATGGCAATGACCCCTTAGTGCAGTGGTTTTCAAACTTTGTGAGCCAAACCCCACTTTGGGTTACAATTTTTTCCTTGCCCCCACTCTACCCACCCCCTTCGCCCCAGATGAGCTGCACAACTAGGCACAGGGTGCCCCTCATCCTAGCAGCTGCTGTGGCTCAGCTTAGCTTGGTGGGGCAGGCTCCACTTGCCATGGCTTCTGTGCCTCCTGCCTTGGCCCTGCTGCAGCTCTAGGCTGTGTGCCTGCAATGCCAGGCTCCCAGAGGCACAGCAGCCTGCTGGCAGACCCTGTCCAGGGCTCCCTGCCCATGCTTTCCCCCCATGAGGCTACAGTGGCACCAGGTCCTTCCAAACTTCTTGCCCGCACCCCCTGCACTGCACTCCCTACAACATTCCTTCATGCTGCAGGGGGGCATGCACCACAGTTTGAAAACCGCTGCCCTAGCGGTGCCCCCCTAAGTTGTGCCTGGGGCCCGTGCCCTGCTTAACCCCCACCACTCTCTTATACTATTGCTACATACTGAACTAAGTGCCCAGGGCCTTGCTTATAATCTCAAATCCATTTTTTTCCCTGTTATTAATTATGGGAAGGCATAAGGGACTATGTAGAAAGGCAAAAGCCATTTTAAAAACCAGCCCATATTCTTTCTGCTTTATTACCTTTTTATTCTAGCTAGTCTATAAATGTTTGGCAATGACATCAAATAGCTCAAATAAAAATATTCCCTTAAATAACTACATTTGGCCCCCTACCTATTTCTGATCTCTCAAATTCAGGTGCATATATGTTGTATGATAAAGTTAACTTTTATCATGGAAAATGAAGGTTGGAAGGGACCTCAGGGGGTCATTTAGGCCAACTGCCTGCTCAAAGCAGGACCATCCCTAACGAGATTATCCCAGCCAAGGCTTTGTCTAGCCAGTTCTTAAAAACCTTCGATGATGGAGATTCCACAACCTCTCTGGGTAACCAGTTCCAGTACTTTACTACCCTCCTACCCCTTTTTAGCATCAAAGAAAGAGAGAAACACAGCTGAAAAGTCTTGGCAAATTTTTATTCCCAATTCTACATGCAATTTAAAAACAAAATATTCACATAATCAGAATTCACTTCAATTAATTTTGAGAATGAAAACAGCATGCTATCAGACCTGAAACAACTAATAAATAATGCAAGGCATATTAATAAATACCTCAGCAGAGTCTTAATCCTCCTTATGTATAATTAGTCTGTCAGGCTTTTCCTTTGCTCTTTACATTTGCAAATGGTATAAGGATTAACCTTTCAGTATAAGCATCACAGGATCCAACATACTGTGAGAGGCAAAGCTGCTAATAGCTGGTGTATAAGATTACCAACCAGGATGTCTAGTTTCTGATCCCTTATCTGTGACTGAATTTCAGTTTGATATTTGGACAAGTCACTTAGGCACTGATGAGATTTGGGCATAGTGAATAATGTTGAGTGTCATTCTTTGTCATAGGTAGACAAGGTTCTTTGGCTAAATCCAATATCTTTTATTAGACCAGCTCAAATAGTTGGAAAAATTCTTCTTAGCAAGGTTTCAGGCACAAATGTCCTTTATCAGGCTGGGGAAGTGTCTGCAGATGGTCTGTCCTCTTCCTGGATGGAGTGGTAAAGCAGCCAAAGGCCAGTAGGTATGCAAGAAAGTTTGGTGGGTCTGGGGCTGCAGCAGGGCAGGGGAGGCACCTGCCCCTCCAGTGGGGGAAGGGTGCAAGGGAAGGGGGTGGGAGGGGCCCCCCAGGAGCAGCAGGGAACTGCATGGTGGGCCAGGGCCTGAGTGCTCAGGGATAGGGCTGGAGGGAGTAGGGAGCTGTGGGTCGGGATTGAGGAGCTCTGGGAGGGCTGTGGCTTGGGAGTGAAGGGCTCCAGGGGGGCAGGAGACTAAGAGTCACATGGGGCACAGGCAGCACCAGGCGGTTGTGGGTTGGCAGTGAGGGGCACCAGCATGGCTCAGGGGGGCATGGTACTGCGGGTTGGGAGTGAGGGGCACTGGCAGGGTTGGGGTCTGTGGGTTGGCAGCAGGGCTGGGGTGGGGGCTGTGGCTTGAGAGTGAGGGGCAATAGAATAGGCAGAAGCAGGACACCGGCATATCGCTGCCCCCCTCCCCCCGTGACAGATGTCCTCTTTTTTGGAAATGGAAATATGGTAACCCTGCTGTTGTGGAAATAAAATCAATGATATGAACATCTTTTCCTAGTTTTGCCCAAGTCCAAAGTGGTGTATCCCATGTTTTCAACCTAATTTCCTACAGTAATAAAGTATACGATAGCCTCCTCTTACAGACTTCTTTCCACACCAACACCTGAGGTTAGGCTCAGAAGATAAGGATGTAATGGAGAGTCCAAAGCATTTGCACAGGTATAAGAAAGAGAAAACTTGTACCTATGGCTGCATTCTTCCCTTCCCTGCCATTCTAGCAGGTGTAGACAGAATCAACTCTCTTGACTATCCCTGTCTACCCAATCTGCCCCCTCTACAGCAAAATACCTGCAGCTCAGGCAGCCTGAAAATGCTCTGTGTACTTGTCAGTAAGCAAAAATTATAATATAAGATGCTCTGTATTATACCACAGACCTTTTCAGTGAAACAGAAATTCTGCATCAGAATTCAGTAAAACCTGACTTAAAATTAAATGTGAAAATAAGCAAAATGATCCACATGAAATCCCTTTTGTAATTTGTTATTTTGGCTTATTTTCCAACATGTTGCATCTCTCTATATTAAGGATGTTTAATTCTCTCACTCATCAGTTCTGCCCAGGGGAAAACACTGACTTCAGTAGAGTAATTCTTGATTCTCACCCAGTTGAGAAGAGGATACCAGACTGCCCTCCCCCCCCCCCTTTTCTTTTTAAAAAAAGAAACCTTAGGGTTGGGAGGCCAGTTAAGTGACAACTTGAAAAGAGAGCAATAATTTGCACAATTGCGCTATATAGAATCATAGAAAGGGTTGGAAGGGACCTCAGGATGTCATCTAGATCAACCTCGTGCTCAAAGTGGGACCATCCCCATCTAGAGCATCCCAGCCAAAGCTTCATCTACCTGGGTTTTGAAAACCTCCAAGGATGGAGCTTCCACCACCTCTCTGGATTCCAGTGCTTTACTACCCTCCTAGTGAGAAAATTCTTCTGAATATCTAACCTAAACTTCCCTTGCTGCAACTTGAGACACTGGCTCCTTGTTCTACCATTTGTCACCATTGAGAATAGTTTAGCTTCAATCTCTTTTGAACCCCACTTCAGGACATTGAAGGCTGCTATTAAGTCCCCCCTCAGCTTCCTTTTCTCTAGATGAAATAAGCCCAGTTTCCTCAGTCTTTCCTCATACATCATGTCCTCCAGCCTCCTCACCATTTTTCTTGCCCTCTGCTTCAGCACTTGCACCAGGAAGTTGTCTCCAAAGCTCTCCAAAAACTTTGTGGATTGTTGACACATTGCTGTATTGCCCTCCCAGCAGATGTCATGGTGATTGAAGTCTCCCACATGAACCAGGGTCTGTGATCAGGAAACTTCTGCTAGCTGTCTGAAGAAAGCCTCATCCACCACTACCTCTTGCTCTGGTGATCTATAGCAGACACCCACCACAATATCACCCTTGTTGCTCTCCCCTCTGATCCTAAACCAGAGACTCTCAACAGGCCTATCTCCAGCTTGATACTGGAACTCTGAGCAATCATATGGCTCTTTTACATAAAGTACATCTCCTCCTCCTCTTCTCCCATGCCTGTCCTTCCTAAACAGCTTGTACCCATCCATGACAGTGTTCCAGTCATGCAAGCTCCCACCAAGTCTCTGTTATTCCAATCACGTCATAGTTTTGTGACTGTGCAAGGACTTCCACTTCTTCCTGCTTATTTCCCAGGCTCTGTGCATTTGTACAGGCACCTGAGGTAACTAGCTGATTGATCTGATTTCACAGGAAGTATGAGAGCACCTCCCCTGTTGCCTCCTCCTGCTTGCTCTTCCTCCAGGTCTCCTGCTTCACGACTTACCTCAGGGCTTTGGTCTCCATCCCCTGGTGAACTTGGTTTAAAGCCCTCCTCACTAGGTTAGTGAGCCTGCCTGTGAAGATGCTCTTCACTCTCTTTGTCAGGTGGATCCCATCTTTTCTCAGCAATCCTTCTTCTTGGAAGAACATCCCATGGTCGAAGAAGCCAAATCCCTGCTGGTGACACCACCTGCACAGCTAGGTGTTGATCTGTAGGATGTACCTGCTCCTGCCTGGGCCTTTTCCTTTGACCAGAAGGATCAACAAGAACACAACCTGAGCCCCAAACCCCCTCACCCTTGCACCCAGAGCCCTGTAGTCACTCTTGATATGCTCAGGGTCTCCCCTGGCAGTATCACTGGTGCCCACATTGATGAGCAGCATGGGGTAGTAGTCAGTGCTGGATGAGCTATGGTAGTCCCACCATGACATCTTGGATCCAGGCTCCAGGCAAGCAGCAGACCTCCTGAGACAACAGGTCAGGTCAACAGATGGCTCCCTTCATCCCCTGCGGAAGAGTCTCCAACCACCACCACACGTCACTTATTGGTGGTGGTCATCTTGATTCTTCCCACCGTGGTGAGGCCTGGCCTGTCTTCCTCCACCAATGGAACATGCTCCTCCCTCTCTGCTGGTAGGGATGCATATCTGTTCTCCATATGAACGAGTGCAGGTGGAGGTGAAGATCTCTGCTTGGTGCCAGAAGTCACAATCCTCCAGCTTCCATTCTTTTCAGTGACCCCTTGTTAAATCTGCCCCTGCAAAAAGTGATGAAATTGCTTTTGAAAGCCACATGTGGGTGGTACAGCTATCACATACAGAAACATATACGTACAACTGCCCAAATAGAGCCCGATTGTGCTTCCCTTGCTTACTTCAGTGAACACAAATGCAAATGAGTACGAATTTATCTAAATTGTGCTGGAAGTATGCTGTACAGTAGCTCCTTTAATTTTCCTCTCTTTGCTGTGTGTTTGTCCCTGCCTGCCCCAGCTGCTGATTGGCTGAGGGACCCTGGCAGTCCTGGTGCTCACCTCTGATTGGCTTGGAGGAAAAAAACATGACATATTTAAAATTGTTTTTTTTGCCTCCCGGCCAATCAGGAGCAAGTGGGATTCCTCTTGTAATCAGCCATGGGGGTTGATGGGGTCCCTCTGGTAATCAGCAGTGGGGTGGGGGCGGGGCGTACAATGAAAAGGAAAAAATTAACGCAGCAACAGCACTGTGCAGTTCTGGTGGGATTTAGGTAGATCCTTCCAAATGAGCAGTCCCATTGCTTCTTACCAAGGGTGGCCATTTGTCCTGTTTTATACTGGGCCATCGTGTTTTTAAAACTTTTGTCCCCTGTCCATTTCTAAATGAGGAATGGATAGCAAAAAGTCCTGTTTTTCAGTTTATTGGTAGAAATACAAGTCAGTCATTTGTCTTCACAGTTCTATTGGCTGTGCCTAGGGGTAAGGCAGTGCACGCCAGGAGGAGCAGGGTTCCAAGCCAGTCAGGGAGGGGTGGAGGATGGTGGCTTTTTTGTAGTGACCCTGCCTTTTGCTTCTGATGGGCTGAGGAGGAAGCATCCACTTTCTCATATCACTGAATGGCCAAGGCACTGGTGGTCCTCTCCTGCCTGTCTACTCCTGCCCAAAGGGATATCTTGTATTCTAGAAATGTATCAGTGGCCCACCCTAATCTTAACACTACACATTTTCTCTTCCTCACTAGCTCCTATATGTTACATCCCTAGTAGCTTCAGAAAGAGGTTCACTAAATCTTTTCCACAGCCCACATTCCCTTCCTTACTGAATTAGAACTTTATCTTTTTTTTTTTCCAAGGGAAAAACTGTTGTGGCCAGAAGAGATTTTATTTTAAAACCCCATTCCCTTCTCCTATATCTATTCTCCTTCCCTTTCTCCAACTTTAAAATATCACACTCCAGCCTCTCCCAAATATCAGTGTGTTCTCATGTCTCTACCTCTTACGACTTTTCTTTTGCTTTCACCTCCCGCCTTTTCCTTTCTCATCCTTTCCTAGCATCTCTTATTAGATGAACCCCCACTGAGAACTGCTTCATAAACTAGAACAAACTTATTCACACAGACAAATGTTTATGAAATTAATTATGCAGGTCTGGAAATATTTAATACATTATGGCAACACTTCCCATGGCTTTTCATTATAGGTACAAATTATTTTTTTTTCCAAAATGACTTGATATATACTCATCTCAACATTAATAAGGTAAAATATACCAAGTAGTTTATAATATTTGCATAATGACTGAAGATTCAAGGACTCTTTTTCCCCTCCCCCCTCATTTTTTTCCCCCAGATAGACACTTTTATGCCTCTGCTGCATAAGGAATTTTCACTTAGAATGTATTCCATGAGTAGGTAGGTAGGTAGATAGATATAACATATTCCAAAATGAAAATTTAAAATCATACCCTCAGAAACCATACCACATATGTAATGAGATGTATAGAGTTCTTTTTGATGCATGCTAGTATAAATGTATGGTATGATTTTTCTGTAGACAGGTCTGATGCTGCTTTTTCATGGGATACAATATTTATTTAAAGAAAACAAAACATGCCCACATATGCCCACACAAGGTATATAACCAGAAGCAAATGCATGTAAAACACAGATATTAAGTCTAACTTTGTTCTCATTTATACTACTGTGCATCAAATGCAGGTCTTATGACTTTACTTGAGTTATTGCAGAATAAAAACAAATGCAAGAGAAATCAGAATTGGGCCTGTGCTATTTTGTGTGGTAAACCATCCATTACCCCGAAACCAGTTACTAGAGGTGCTTGTAGGACTAATAAAAAATAATATTTATATAGGTTCCTGATCTTGAAGTATGTTCTAGCTGCATTATCAAAAAAAAGCTACTATAGGATCATGCAAAAATGTGAAATTGTCCCAATATGATGAGGCATTTTCTTTCCTGGGATTAAAATCTTTTAATCCCAGAGGCTATGTCTCTAGCCTATCAGATCAGAAGGGAAAGGTTTATCATACCCATGGTGCCAAAACAAAGGTGGGCACAACTCCCAATTAATTTCAGTGAAAGCTGAGAGCACTCTAGGGTATGAATAGGCAGGGTCACAGCACACTGGTGACCCAGTAACTTTAGAGACTAATATCCTGCTCTTCAGAATCTCAAGAAATATTTAAACATATACATCTCTAGCCCAGTGTTTCTCAGCCTTTTTAGACTCAAGGCACCTCTCAATAGACTTGAGATATCCCTTAAAAAATGCTAGCTCTGTATTAGCTTTTTTTTTAGCTACAGAAATACAATAGAGCAGTTCTTCTGTTGCAAAGAACCCAGATAAATTGCATCAGGTCAGAAAGTTTTTAACACTGTGGGCTTATCTTGTGGATCATAAGGTTTGCATGCCTAATAGTGCTAATATCATGTGGCACCCTATGGCACCCTTAAAAGGATCTCAAGGAACCCCAAGGAGTCATGGAACTCTGGTTGAGAATCACTGCTTTAGTCCTTCTTGTTCAGAGGAAACATTGAATGGATAACTTTTGGTATAAACAGGTGCAGGAATTTCTGTGTGATTCTGCATAACTAGCCTGAAGCAGTAACTTTTAGAGGGACGTGTTTCTCTGATCAACCCAACACCCAATGATGGGCAATTCAGGCTATGTCTTTATCATAAAATTTACCAGACCTGGTTGTGACTCCCCAAGCACCCTGCTCTGCTCCACACAGGCTGCTGACTAAACCAAAATCAGCATAGCTTCATTTACGCAGCACTTTGGGCAAGCTAATAAGCACTGCTGAGTAACAGTGTCAGTTAGTCTCCCCCTGTGTAAAGCAGCCTGCCTGTGTTGCTGCTCAGACACAGCTACATAGTTTCTGGTCTAGGGGATATCCTGTGTGGAGCAGCATGGCATGCTTGAAGGTGCCGCTGGCAAGTTTACCATGCATACCTCACACTCAGTAATGATGATTTAAATGTCAACATTTTTAATTGGGGTGTAGGTTGTAGCCATGTTGGTCTAAGGACATAGGCAGACAAGGTTCTTTGGGTAAATCCAATATCTTTTATTAGACGACTCAAATAGGTGGAAAAATTCTCCTTTGCAAGCCTTCAGGTACAGATCCCCTTTATCAGGCAGAGGAAGCACCTACAGTTGGTCTGTGCTTTTCTTGGATGGAATAGTAAAACAGCCACAGGCTAGTATGCAAGAAAGCATCAGTTAAAATGTAAATTGAGGTAGTCAATAGGTCGGGGTGGGGGCGGGGGTGGGGGAGGTGAATGTAGCTGGTAAAAAGCGGAGAGGTTGCCTGGGTAGTCAGATGTTAGGCAGGTTATAATGTGTCATAAACCCAATGTCTATATTTAGTCCATGATTTTTTATATACAGTAGATTGATGAAGTGAAGTTCATAGGCTTGCCCGTGAAAAGTATTTTGTAAATTCCCTCTGAGGATTAGAACTGCGAGATTGGAGAGAGAGTGGTTTTCTTGTCAGAAATGTGCCCCCACAGGTAACTGGGTATTCTTGTCTTTGATAGATTTCTGGTGTGTGTTCATTCTGGTACACAGTTGTTCGGTCTCTCCTACCTATTTTCCATCAGGGCATTTGGTACACTGGCTGGATGAGATATATTACATTTCTGGAGGTGCAGGTATAAGGTCCAGGAATGTTGATGGTTCTGTTGTGGGGTGTAGTAATTGTGGGGGTGGTGGAGATGTATTGGTAGGTTTTACTTTTCTTATCATGGCATGGTCTGGATCTATATGGTGTGTTTTGGGCCATAAGAAGTTTACTTCTGGTAATGAGGTTGGTGAGGTTTGGTGCTTGTTTAAAGGCTAAGATGGGTGGTTCTGGGAATATCTCTTTGAGAACTGGGTCTCCTTGTAGTATGGGTTGCAATTATTTGAGGATTTTCCATATAGGTTCCAGTGAGGGGTGATATGTCATAACCAGTGGTGTGCAATTCATGTTTCTTTTGTACCGCAACACAGACCACTATATACAAGAAACCCACAGATCAAAATACATATCTGCACAGAGCTACCAATCACCCTAAACACATCAAGAAAGCTGTAATATATAGCCAAACCCTCTGATACCACTGAATTTGCAGTGAGAACACCTGTGATCACCTCACAAATCTCAAAAGGGCCTTCACTCAACAAAGACACTCCTGTAGGGAGATAGATCACAGTTTTCAAAGAACCACCTGGATACCATTTGATGAATTGCTGCAGTACAGCAGAAAACCCTCCATGAATCTCACACCACTGGTTATGACATATTACCCCTCCATGGAACCTATATGGAAAATCCTCTTTTACATAAAGTACAACTCCTCCTCCTTTTCTCCCATGCCTTTCCTTCCTGAACAGTTTGTACCCATGCATGACAATCCTCCAGTCATGTGAGCTCCCACCCAATCTCTGTTATTCTAATCATGTCATAGTTCCATGACTGTATGACATGGCAACACATAGGGGGTGCACATGGGTGCATGTGCACCCCCTGAGATTGGAGGTGCAACCCCTGAGACTGGCCAGTGTCGGTGGCGCCTGCAGGCGGTCACTGCTTGCCACCCCCCCACCCGCTGTCGACACCACTGGCAGCGTCTACAGGCAGTTGCCGACCACTGGTCAGTGCTCGCCACCCCCCGCCCCACCACTGATACCGTTGCGGCCGCTTGTGGGCATTCTCCGCTCGGCCCATCCTTGCCACCAACATCAGTGTGGCTGCCTGTGGGTGGTCCCTGCTCGCAACCACTATGTCCCCGCCACTGCTGCTGCCACCTGCAGGCAGTCACTGTGCCCCCCCAGCCTTGGGAAGCATGAGGCGTTCATGCTGTGCAAAGACTTCCAATTCTTCCTGCTTGTTTCCCAGGCTCTGTGCACTTGTGTACAGCCACCTGAGGTAACTAGTTGATTGCCCTGATTTCACAGGAAGTATGAGAGCACCTCCCCTGTTGCCTCCTCCTGCTTGCTTTTCCTCCAGGTCTCCTGCTTCCCCTCTTACCTGAGGGCTTTGGTCTTCATCCCCCAGTGAACCTGGTTTAAAGCCCTCCTCACTAGGTTAGCGAGCCTGTCTGTGAGATGTTCTTCCCTCTCTTTGTCAGGTGGATCCCATCTCTTCCCAGCAATCCTTTTTGGAAGAACATCCCATGGTCGAAGAAGCCAAATCCCTGCTGATGACACCACCTGTGCAGCCAGGTGTTGATCTGCAGGATGCACCTGCTCTTGCCTGGGCCCTTTCCCTTGACTGGAAGGATCGATGAGAAAGATATCAGATTTACACAAAGAACTGGGTCTGCCTAACTCTTTTAACAGTTTCACTGCTCTCAGGGCAGGAGCAGGAGCATTTCAGAGATATACCATTTGCTGTGAATGGCATCTCCTTTTGGTGCTGTAGGGAGATGCCCAACATGGTTTTTTTCCCCCCCAGTCTGAGCTGTGGAACCAAGGACAGAGAAAGGGAGTCCCATGGGGGCATCTGAGCCCAACTTTATTCAGGTTCTGCTGTTCCCCAGAACAGTTTGGTCTAGGCTTGCACTGAAGGTGAGCTTGGGATGAGATGACTGACTGCCACATCTCCTCCTGTTGGAGACTGTCTGGTGACTCATACAGAGACACTGCTATGCCTTTTACTCATGATTCACATTTTCAATATTTTCTTTTCAGGTATAAAAGCTCAGAACGTAGTTTATTTTTGTGAAGGCTTAAACTCCAACATCATCACAAGAATCTGAGATCCAGGGCTGTAGGCACATGCCCATTGTGCCCCTGAACACCACCAACAGGGACTTAAGTCTGCACAGTCCAGCATAGCCCATACATTTACATTCTGAACATCTGCACAGCTGGGAGCCAGAGAGTGTACCGCTTTCTCTTTCCAATTCAAGCCATTTCACCCTTAATCCAGGCCTGATTTCAGTGTTGATTGATTATCAAAAATGTTGGGATTTTTTGGTGGGTTGCTTAAGTCTCAGTATTTGGAGGCACATGGTTAGGTGGGGACCTCAGGGTAATGTCTATATGGGACAAGGCAGTGCTGCAGTGAGATGTACCGCACCTACCTTCTGTGAGCATGTAGCCTGCTGTGAGCATGTAGCTGGGTTACCACTTGAATGGCTCCATTACTTCCTGTCTCGAACTGGCACATGCAAAGTGATGGTGAGGCCTGGAGGATCTTTCTCCCAGAAGGGTCATGTTTCTTAAAGAAGAAATTGGATGTACATGTATATGCTTGTAGTTTCCATTGGATGAGTGGTAAGTCTCCTGGTACATGGCCTGAGTGGAATAGGCTTGTTCCCATTCCAGATTATTCACAACATTGCTATTCCTTTTTTTTAAAAGATGTGCCCACTCAAATGTTAATGACTACAAGCACCCTTAGCTCTTTGTCCAAACCACCAAACTCTAGCATTTAGGGCACATAAGTAGGTTAGAAAAGCAGCATTGAGAATTGCCCAGAGGGTTGTATGTTTTTTCTGTCCTCTTCCTGGTTTAGGACCTCATAAATAGTGACTTGAGGCACAGCCCTGAGCAAAGGTGATGTGGAAGCTCCCCCAGTGCGCACACAACCTCAGGAAGCATTGTGCTCTGATATACCAGTGTTATGAACAATCTACTTCATATTTCTCCTTTGTTGTGGAAGGATATTTATCTGAACCTAGCCCAGACGAACAGCAAATAGCTCAGTTGTACTGGCCTAAGTATTGATGGAGTACACCTAGGACTCTGCCTATTACATACTACTCCTCATTCCCAAACCTACCATAAAAAGTTCTTGGGACTTTTTCTGTCACTTGCCTGATCCCAAGGTCCAGGTAACTTGTCCCTAATCCCTTATGAAAACAAATGGCCTTAAAGACAGAATAACAATATCAAGCATGTTCTTTTTTGGATTTACTGGGGAATATCTTTTGTGAGGAGGTGATATTTCTGAGTGTAAGAATCTGCAGTGTCTATGAGAATGGTCCTTAGCTTAGAGGTGACTGCTGAGAAACTGTTGTATCCTACTCCCTTGGAGATTATGCTTGGGTCACTTCCACTCTTGTTCCTTATTAATCGCAGTTACATGGAGTCTAAGAGAAATTCTTGGCTTTGTAATTAGTATCAGAATCTTGGATAGAGCAAGCAGTGCAAGAGAATCCAATGAAGGTGTCAGTGTACCAATGCGACTGCTTTTACCCACTGCTCTGCCTCTACTGTCATGGCCAAAACGTCCACTCTTTCATAAGAACAAACAAAGCTGTGTGTAGTTTAATGCAGAAAGTCATTGCTCTGAGATTTGGAATATACAGGCCCTTAGATGAAATCAAATTCACTTTTATAGTGCGAGAGAGAGACAATGCATAGACTAGGGCTTTGTCTGAACAGTGATTTCTGATCTCATGTAGTTGATGCAGAAAGACAGAAGTCAGCCCGTAGGAAACAAACATTGCACATAATATGGAAGCCTTATGTAATTGCCCTATATTTTTCACTTTGTGTTCTGTTGTGTAATTTCTTTTTTCTGAAGAGAACAAAAGGAAATTTAAAGAAACCTAAGCAACAAGAGCAAAATCAGTTGGAAGAATAGCCTTAGTAGCAAAAAGTGGGTTGGGGCCATGCCTTTAATAACATAATCCCTAAACATTATATCACCTAACAAGTCTTGAAGTCCAGCTAAAGTATTCTCCTCCATAACAATCTGTATAGTTCTGAATGAAGCTTAATTCTGATTTCTTGTTTCATTTAATTGATTTGCTCTTTGCTAGCTATTAAAGTAATTTGCGGCTGTGGTGTTTATCCTTTCCTTTCCCAAGCTGCTCAGTCACTTCACTTGAGCATCAACCCACTATTACATGTTGTTGTGCATAGATATAAAGTTATTTATAGAGATAAACTGTCTTACTTTCTCTTACCTGTTGAGTGTATCCCATCCTACAGTCCCACTGAAGTCAATTGCATTAAATACTTAACAACATAAGGGACTTCCTTGATCATCAACAGGGATCTGGGTTTTCTGTTAACCACCGAAAAACACACTAAAACCTGGATTTTCTCCTTTAAAGGAGAAAAACACAAGAAACAGTGGGTTTCTCCTTGCAGGCTGGCAGATCTTAGGCTGGGGGGAGCAGAAGAGGGTAGGCAGGCGGGGGGTGCCATGTTCATGTGTTCATGTACACATGTACATGGCTGCCAGGCAGCCTGGAAAGCAGCTCCCGCAGGAAAGTCTGATGGTGTTTGTGTGTGTGTGTGTTTGCGTTGGGGGGGG
>NW_005842090.1:2356888-2357384 GCF_000455745.1 Alligator sinensis
GGGGGGGGGGAGGGAATTAAGGCCCTCATAGGGAGGGAGGGTGTTGGGCAGGGCTGGGG
Organism: Alligator sinensis; assembly: GCF_000455745.1. Taxonomy (NCBI): domain Eukaryota; kingdom Metazoa; phylum Chordata; order Crocodylia; family Alligatoridae; genus Alligator; species Alligator sinensis. The sequence continues at coordinate 2,356,948 of NW_005842090.1, forward strand.
ATGTTGCCCAGCTGGGGTGATCCATGGAGCTTGGGGCGCAGGGCCTGGGCAGGGAGCAGGATGGGGCCATGAGTGGCCTGTCTGAGGGGCAGGAAGGTGGGGCTGGCTCCTCGCCACTGTGCACACTCCCGGGGGGGATGGAGGGGCACATGCACTCCAGATAATATGTGCACGGGGTGAGTGTGAGCTGCCCACTACAGGTTCCTGCTCTCTGCCTGGCTGCCCTCCCCCTGGGGCCTCTGAGGCCCTGTGGCAGGACCCAGTGCTGCAGGGCAGAGACAGGCAAGGACAGTCAGTGCCACCACCATGAGCTCTGCACCGCCGTGGTGAGGCAATCCCTGCCCACCTGGCAGCAGCGGGGGTGGCAGTGCAGATTTGTGCCCCTCGCTGGTGCCGGGCAGTCAGGGGAAGCTGCACCATGGCAGCATGGAGCTCCT
>NW_005842090.1:2357394-2365676 GCF_000455745.1 Alligator sinensis
CTGCCTAGCCCCAATCTGCTGTGCCGTGTTGGCCTTGGGTCTCACCCACTAGACTGTGGAGGTCCCAGGGGGAGGGCACCAGGGCAGGGAGCTGGCACCCAGCCCCCCAGCCACAGACCGCCTGCACCTGGCCCCCGCAATGGGCTCTGCTGTGGCTGTGCCACACTGCGCTCTGCTGCAGCAGTTGCCACCACCCAAAGGCAGCAGCCAGGGCTCAGGTGCTGTTGTGGGGACCAGGGGGCTGTGGACCTGGGTTCCTGACCCTGTAGCCCTGGCAGCTGGGGGCCAATTCTAGCATGGCTGAGGGGTCAGGGGGCTGTGGGTGGGGAGTGAGGGGCACTAGCAGGGCTGGGGACCTGTGGCTTGGGAGTGAGGCACCTGGATCTGTGTCCTGGTGAGTGATGGGGGCAGGGGAGTACTGATTTTCCATGATAAAAACCCCTAAGTCAAGTGCCAAAATGTATAGGTATTCAGAATTTATTTTATTATAACAATTGAGGTACTGCTAGGCTTCCAAATCAGTTTAAAAGTGTAACTATATCAATAAAACATTGTGTTCAGCTGATACCCATAAATATAGTAGTGTTTCATTGTAATCCTGGATTTTGAGTTTTTAAATCAGAGAATTTGCAAATTTTAAACAGAGGAAAATAGGCTCCCTGGTCATCAAGTCTATTTCTTAGCTCTTACAGACAGCCACATCATATAATTCCATGCATACATTTGTCAAGCTCCTGATTATATAGACAGCTAAATGAAGTAAGATTCCTTTAAGGAGTCCTAATAGCTTAAGAAAACATAAATTATCTGTGCAGATAGGATGACTGCAAGTAAAAATGGGATAAATGAGTATAAATGGTCTAACTTGTAAATGAATTATGTGTTCTGAGCCAAAATTCAAAAGTACAAACTTTTTCATAAAATCAGAGAAAAACAAAGCAGGTTTGCCAGAAAGTACTGATTCATAAGTACAGATGTCAAATAAAGTAATAGAACTGTATAAACATTTACATTGCATTTTGTACCAACACTTAAAGTTTCATAAGACTGTAAAGGAGAGAAGGCATCCATTTTGGATACACGTTGCACTGAATTCAGGCTTACAAAACTAAGTTTGCAAACTTGTATATAAATACATATATAAATATGTATATGATGCTATTTATGAATATGAAGCTTAAATAGATATAGAGAGCTATAGATGGATAGATAGTGCTAGGTTTCATATATAAAATGTATATGTGTACATGGTGTTACATTTTTCTCTCTCACACCACACACACACACGCACGCGCGCACGCGCACACACACATGTGCGCACACACACACACACACACGTGTGTGTGTATGTGTGTGTGTGTGTGTATATATACATATATATATGGTTACTTAGGTTGCAAAAGACCTTTCAGTGGAAAGGATCAGAGAGTGGCAAACAACTGTGAAGGGAGAACAAAAACCTGCTAGCACCATAGAGGAAACTGCAGAGTTTGCAGCACATTGTTGATGCTGTAATTGCTGGGAGACTCCTTCTCAGTTGCTGCAGCTCCATTTAAAACCTGGCAGAATTTGAAACATATGTCAGTGCCAGAAACAGAAGCTTCAGGTTTGTACAAATGCCTTACCAAGGTCAAAAGCTTTTATCTATCTGAATATAATTTTAATGATATAATTACACTAAAATACATATAAAAATGATGTTTCTGCTAGACTGTTTGTCTTTCAAGACCTCTTCAAATTCATTGTCATCCTGGTTGAACCTGTTCAGAATGTTCACATCAATTACTACAAATTAATTTATGTAATGTTTGCCTTGTTCCTGGAGGCACTAGCTTGAAATGGGGTCATACTAGTGGATTCCTCTTATTAGAATCGCTTCGGGAAATGGTGATTTGATTCTATTAACCGACTGATTCCATTAAAAGGAGATCTATATTTTTTAAGAACACAGATACTCACTCCTCCCCATGACCCCCTGGCTCTGCTCATGCCTCTTGCTCCCACCCACAGCCCCCTGCCCAACCCCCTCCCACAGCCCTGCTAGAGGGGGCCCCCAGCTACCAGAGCTATGGCTTCTCCAGTAAAATGATTCCAAAAACCAAAAACTGTAATTCTAATATGAGCAATTTTTACATGTAATAACATACAAATGGTTTGGGTTTTCCCATATTGATTCAAATAAGCAGCTGATTCTATTAACCAGCGATTCTATAAAGTGGAATCCACTGTATGTTGGGTGCTATACAAGGCCAGAAGTGGAAATGGCCTGTGCTCTGAAAAGATGACAAACCCCTCTGAAACAAGAGAAATTGAATTAAACAAGGAGGAGGGTACTGGTGGTGAAAATAACAATGTGGTGGCACAACTTAGCTAGGTCACAACTCTATGGCCCCAAATGATCTTATTTTGAAAATTAAATATGTGTATAAAAAAAGCATATCAGAATAATCTGACCATTGCAGTTGCACAACTTTGTTATTGTTGCTTATGAGGTAGGCAGTAGTAACATGCCTGTCTTAGGATGTCTTTTCCTATTAAGGATTTTATTATTATTATTATTATTATTATTATTATTATTATTAATAATAATAAATACATAGGAAGTTATTTTCTCTCATCCTTTGATTTTTCCTGCTTTAGAGCCTGAGCTTGCTTCACTCACACCAATGGCAGTCTTACCAATTATTTTTAGTATGTGCAGCATCAAGCCCTTAATGAATAATAAATCAGCTTTCAAGCAGGACATTGAACAGCAATCAAATCACCGCTCGGAAACAGTGGAAATTAAAAAGCCTGCTTCTTTCTGTAATTATAGCTACCCAAATACCCAAGTCATCAATCATCCACCTACTTTACCCATTTTCTCTGCAATTTGAGGTACAAGCACCTTCACATTTTGCAGCATCTTTCTGCTAAGAGATGAACAAGCCCCTGAACTGGATTTAAGAGATACATTTTAAGTCAAATGCATGGTGTCACTGGTGTGTGTGTGTGTGTGTGTGTTGTGTGTGTTAGAGGTTTTCCAGGTGCTTGCACAGGTTCCAACATAACCATCATTTGAGTTGTGTCAAGCTTACAAAGGTGACGTGATCAGGCAAACAGCAAAAAAAGAGAAAAATGAGCTAAGTTATTTAAAACTCCATTTGGACTCCTCAGTTCCTTCTTCCAAACCTCACCTTTTTCCTTTATAGCCATTAGACATCTTGGAATTCAGATCCCATGTTTATTAGTTTTGTGGCATGGTTATGTGTTTTGATTGTTGACTTGAGGCTACTGTGGCTTTTCTGTACATGGCTTTGTGTTGATATGTAAGCAATGTATGATGTTACCCTGACAATGGGGTGAGACGCGTTCACTGGGATATTTAGATAAAGCTATGTGAGTGGTCTGCATGTGTTTACAATTTGTTTCTGACCATGTTAATTTTTATGCAACAGTTATACAATTAAAAGCTGCATGCATGTGCATGTGCATTGAGATTCAGATTTCTTAAGAGTTTTGACATTCAAAACTGAAGTTTTCCTTTAAAAAAATCTGATCAGCTCATGTAATTATGGCATCTACAAACTCCTCAAGTTGTTATATTAAGAGGGGGAAAAAAGCCCCAAACAACTATCCTTTCTGCTTCATAAGAACACAGGAATTGTTCTTTACTGGCCCTGTATACATGGCACTTTACTGTACAGTAGACTAATTTGTTGTGCAGTAAAGTGTTGCTGTCTATATGTGCACAGCAATTAGGCCAGTGAGGTACACATGAAGGGGGTTTAGTCCCCTAAATTGAAATGGTGGGTTTTCAATTACAACAATTAAAACCCCACCATTTCAATTTAGGGGCTTCTGCCACTGTTACAGTGAGGGGCCTAATCCTTTTGTGGAGCCTGCCCATGTCTTCTGCAGATGGGGGAGCTAGCTACTGGCGGGTCAAGCAGCCTCTGAGCTGCAGGGGCCCCTGGTCCTTCTTTCCATGGCAGTGGTGCCCCCTAGGGCTGCCCAGGTGGGCTGCTAGCAGGCTGGGTGCTACCCCAGCTTGGGATCAGGGAACAATTGGATTGGGCTGGGTGCTGCATCTGAGCTGGGGCAGCCCTCTGGGGGGTGTTGCCACTGCAGAGGGAAGGACTGGGGCCCCCTGCAGCTCAGGGCCCACCAGTAGCTGGCCCCCCAGCTGCAGGAGAGGTCGGCAGGATCTGTAAAAAAATAAAAATAAAATAAAATATAGGATTTGGGTCCTTCACTGCTTCCCTCCCCCCACCCCCCCAGCAGAGCCTGCCCACATGAGCTGCCAGCAGGCCCACAGCCTTTGAGCTGCAGAGGGCCTCAGTCCTTCCCTCCTTGGCAGCAGCACCCCCTGGGGACTCCCAGGCGGGATGCTAGTGGGTTGGCTGTCCCAGGTTGAAGGCAGCACCCTACCAGATCCAACTTTTCTCCAAGCCCACCTGCTGGAAGCCTGCCAGGTGCTGTTCTCTGGGCAGGCTTGGGTAAGATTTGGATCTGGCAGGGTGCTGCCTCTGAGTGGGGGAATCCCCTGGCCCACTAGGAGCCCACCTTGGCGGCCCCAGGGAGTGCTGCCACCATGGAGGGAAGGACCAGGCACTCCACAGGGCAGGGCCACTCAGCCCACTGGCAATTTGCCCCCTGGCTGTGGGAGACATGGGCAGGCTCCATGGGGGAAAAAATAAAGGATTGGGCCCCTCACCGCTTTGGCCTTCAGCCCACCTGTCCCACGGTGGAGGCAGGGACAAGTTGTCGAAAGGCTGTTACAAATAACCATTTCAAACTAAACTACATGTGGATGTGGTTTAGTTTGCAATGTAACAAACTCATTTAAATCATAAAAAAACTCTGCACATGTACAGCAGGATGCAATTAAACCACAAAACCAGGCAATTTTCATCACATGTACAAGCACCCACATAGACTAATTTACTGCAGTGTCAGATAGTTCCATCAGACACAAGTACTATCTGATGACAAAATAAATTACTGTGCTTAAACACACATGTAGACGGTGACATCTGGATTAGTTTACTCTGGCTCAAATTGCACCAGAGTTTATTCAGTCACATTAACTGCATGTGTAGATGCACCCAACTGGGTCAGACAGTAGGTCCATCTTGCCTAGTATCCTGTGTCACACAGTAGCAGAAGTTTGAGAAGTTTTGTACTGTTGCTAAACCTAAGCTGATGGTTACCGTAAATGTTGCTTTTGTACTAAACAGCACATTACCCATAACATCTTTTAATGTTGTTTCATGTGCTAAAGAAAATATAACAGCTATCAGATCTTATGACTGATGAATCTCCACTTACTGTGACTAACAGTAACAGCAGCAACTGAGTAGCTACTGAGCCTGACAATTCTGATACATGGCTGTTTCATACTCTGAGTACTAAAAATGTACAGTTCTGACTGTTAGGGGATCTATGTGAAAAAGCACTATGTCCATAAATGCTTGGGAAATTCTGGGTAATTTGATTTTGTGACCTTATTTGGTGCAAACTTGGGCAACTGCAATATAGAAATCTCAGCAATTCTTCAACATCGTTGGTCTCTCTGGCCATGACTGCACAACAAATCCTGAGGTGTTGCCCCTTTTGATGTTGCCATCTAACTCAACCTCTTTTTCCCTCATAGGTGCAATATGTGATAATTGAGTACTAATGAAAGAGCAAGAGGTTCACATGGCAATGTTTCTAGGAATAGATGCTGAAGTGGAGCTGTAATGGCCTTGTTACACAGTAATTTTGTGTGGCTTTTGCGTCTCTTAACTCCTGGATTGTCCATATATTGGCTGCATCTACATGTGCAATTAATGTGACTGAATACACTGTGGTTCAATTTGAGCCAGATTAATCTAATCCCAACATCACTGTTTACACATGTGTTTAAGTACAGTAATTTACTGTGCTGCTGGGCACCACCTGTATCTAGCAGCACATTATTAGTCCATTGCACCTTAATTGCCACACATATATAGACAGCAGTACTTTACTGCACAGCAAATTAGTTTGCTATACAGTAAAGCATCTTGTGGAGATGTGCCCATTAACACCTTAAAGTGGCTTTAAGCATTCATTATGCAGCTCAAAGTTATGCCACTCCAGGACAGGTTAGCTCTGATTCGTATTATCCAACTCGTGTTCCATTAAGGTGTGGCCACTCCCCAAAGATGTGCCACCCAAATTGAAGTTTCCAGTATCCCAGGATCTCTCATACTCCCACCCACGGAGTAAGGATAGAAGCCTGTCCTGGCTCACCAACTCTGTAGTGACAACTCACAGCTACAGTTCTTAGTCCTGCCCCTGCTCACCAGGCCTCTAGTGGCAAGTCACAGCTGTGCAGGTGTGGGACAGTCAGAGAAGGTTTCTAGGTTAAGACTAAGAGTGTGACTGCTTCAGACTCCAAGCTATCACTAAGCTGATCAACATCTGTGTGGTTCACACCATAAATTGTAAGAAGGCCCTTAGTCAGAGAGAGTTTAGACCATGTGACAAACATTCTCCCACATCAGTGGCAATTAAGAGGATGGATACTAGTGCCTTGCTGTCATACACCCTTCTGTCCTTCCTATGGCATCTGACTGAGACATAAGTGATTTCTCATTCCAGCTTGTTTGTTACATATGAATATTTCATTGTTTAAGTGCAAGATCGAAGAGGACATTTGGGTGGAATGCAGTGGAATGTAAAATTAAGCAATTTAGTTGGTATAAAAGAACACTTTACCAGCTGTTCTCATATGCTCTCCCCTACCCATGCTTTCAGTATAGTTTTAAAGACAGATGCTATATTTTGTTATAACAGACAAACAAACAACAATAAAAGCAAAATTAATAATATTAGACCTTGCAGGTACTCATTTGCAGTTGCACAATTTTCTAGCCTAGTACATGTTTTTCAAAGACTTTGAGAACACTGTGTAGCTTGAAATATGTTTCAGCTAGTACCCAGCTAACTTCAAGTCATGGCAAACAAAACTATTTAAGAAGCAGCTGAAGTTGAAATAGGCACATCTCAGTTACCCAAGCTCTTAAATTTAATGTAAGAAAGTTGTTAAGGGTAAGGACCTTTCTACCATTTGTCTACAGCTCTGATGATGATAAATTTTCTTAGGGTTTTCACTTCCATCTCCAGTAGATACTTAACAGCAATGAATATTCAACGTCACCAGACTTTCTCTCTGCTGCAAAACCTTAGCAGTGACCTTGTATGCCTTTAGATCAATTAACAATAGACCAAAATATAGAGAGAGATTACTGTCACACTTCCCATATAGCAGGAAAGTAATTTTTACTTAACATGGCTAAGGTCACAACAAGTTTTTGCATTAGAGTGAGATTTTGAAACTGAGGTACAAGAAGGGAAAAGTCATGTAAGTTCATCTACCAGTCAGTGACTTGGCCAAGGATAGAAACAGTCTCTTTTCTCTTAGTATGATGCCATCTTCACTAGATCACACTGTTTCTCAGAGGGTGCTTCTACATGTGCAATTAACATGTAGCAATAAACTGTGGCATAGTTTGCACTGGGGTCATCAGTTCCCAGGCACAGCATTCGCATGTGCACCCAGGACTTCAGCAGTTTGAGCCAGGACAGAGCAGCCCTAGGCTGGCAGGGGCCCTAGGGGTGTCAGCCCCAGGCTCTGGGTGATGGTGTTGGGTGGTGGAGGAGTTGGCTGAGGCACAAGGGTACTCAAGTGTGGGGCTAGCCAGCTAGTAGCCCCTGCATGGTAGCACCCTCATGACCCAGCCAGCCCCAGTCATAGTTTACACATGCATTTGAGCACATGTAATTACTCTGCTGTAGGATAGTACTTGTCCTGGACAATACTATCCTGTAGTAGAGTTAATTAATTTACTGCACCCTAATTCCAGTGCATGTGTAGACTGTGATTTCATAGATTTCATAGACACTAGGGCTGGAAGGGACCTCGAAAGATCATCGAGTCCAGCCCCCTGCCCGAGGACAGGAAGTCAGCTGGGGTCATAGGATTCCAGCAAGATAAGCATCCAATTTTCTCTTGAATGTGTTCAATATAGGTGCTTGAACCACCTCCGATAGCAGGCTATTCCAGACCTTAGGGGCTCGGACAGTAAAGAAATTCTTCCTTATGGCCAGCCTGAAACGGTCTTGCAGGAGTTTATAACCGTTCAACCTCATCATCCCTGGGGGTGCGCTGGTGAACAAACGTTCCCCCAGATACTGGTGGTCACCCCTGATAAACTTATAGGTGGCCATCAGATCACCCCTGAGCCTGCGCTTTTCCAGGCTAAAGAGCCCCA
>NW_005842090.1:2366208-2397390 GCF_000455745.1 Alligator sinensis
ACCACCCTCTGGGTCCGACCACGGAGCCAATTTCCCAGCCAGCGGATCGTGGCCAGTTTCGCCAAGAGGTGATCATGGGATACCAGATCGAAGGCTTTTTTGAAGTCAAGATATATGACATCAATCTCTTCTCCCTGTCCAGGTGATGGGTCACCTGGTTGTAAAAGGAAATGAGATTGGTCAAGCAAGACCTACCCGCAACAAACCCATGCTGGCTGTCCCTCAGGATGTTGGCGTTGGCCAGTCCATTAAGGATGGCCTCTTTAATAAACTTTTCTAAGGCTTGCCTTGGGATATAGAGGTCAGGCTGATGGGCCTGTAGTTTGCTGGATCCACTTTCCTCCCTTTCTTGAAGATAGGCACCACATTGGCCTTCTTCCAGTCTTCAGGCACTATACCAGAGCGCCAGGAGTTCTCAAAGATCTGTGCCAGAGGCTGGGCTATGATGCTCGCCATCTCCTTGAGTACCCTGGGGTGTAGATTGTCAGGGCCAGCTGGCTTGAAGGTATCCAGCCTCTCAAGGTGTTCCTTCACGAGGTCAGCATTTGAGGTCAGCAGTGATGCTTTACTGCAGAGCTATTTAATCAGCTCCACAGTAAAGCATATATGTAAATGCACCCTGAGACATTTATCTTATAGCTGGCATTCAATAGGTTGGACTAAATTCTGTCTTTGGACACACACACACACACACACGCACGCGCACACACACACACACACACACACACACACACACACACTTTCCATTAACTTTAGGCCACATGTGTGCATATTGGACAGCAACATTTTGTTAATTTTGTGTGGGGAGGAGGAGAAAGCAAGCATAAAAAAAGGTCTTTTCAGTAATTATTTTTCAGTTTCCAGTGACCAGTACCTTCTACCATCATATGCTTTTGCTGTTCAATTAACTGCTCTTGCTGCCATCAATGTGATCTGAACTTAAATAGAGTTTTTGAGGGTATATCAATACAGTGTTTCTGGTGCTCTCAGGGCACCTGCTCTTGCATGCCCCACTCCCTTGCACATGCCCATGGCAGTGAAACCACTCCAATGACACTCCTCTTCCCACCCCAGCCATTCTCAAGACCTCTGTCTCCAGTATGCTCAAAAGCAGCTCCAAGGGGTTCTCCCTGGTGCTAGGCAAGCACAGAGTGCTTGAAAGAATGCTGTGTAGACCCATGATGCTCAACCAGGGTGCCATGAAATCCTTTGAAAGGTGCTGTGGGGTGCCACACAATATTTGCGCTGTTTAGGCATGCAAACACTTGCATGTGATCACAAGATACAACTGGAAATTTCAAATAGTATTCCAGAGTGTTAAAATCATTCTGATGTGTTTCATCTTTCTGAGTTCTTTGAAACAAGAGAATTACTGTATTATTTTCCTGTAGTCAAAAAATCAGTGAAAACTAAGAGCTGGGATTTTCTCAGGAGTGCCTGGAGTCTGAAAAAGTTGAGAACTACAGTTGTAGACATACCTTGAAGGTTTGCTTGCAAACTCTGATGCTGCATTGGCCACCACAGTCTCAGTGTGTCTTCCATTCAAGCGAACAGAACAGGAAGAAATTAGTCAAGTTCAGGTCAATGTGCTCAGGGAGTATGTAGTGGCAGGAGTTGGGGAGAGGGTCCAGAACAATAAAAGAAGTTCATATTTAACCAAGCAAGCTACATTCTTTAGTATAACAACAATACTGCTTACTCCAACATATCCAAATGTATTTGACTGGCATTTAAATGATGTTTGCCCAAATCAAATGCAGTCATCTTTGGAGTGAGGGGTTTCAGCTATCTGGTTCACATGCGGACAACACTAATGAATAGGGATGCATAATAACTAAGGATATCCTTGTCAAAGGATAGGTTATATTTCTCCCAAACTAAGACATTGCTTATTTGCACATTTGTCCTGAGTGTGTAGATATGCAAGCTCTTTATTGCATGATAGTAGAGTGAATCCAGAAATGTACAAGCAGAGAATAAACATCATTGTCAAAACAAATATCAGAGAATTTGAATCTGATATGACAAGCTGCTACTTTATTTTTTCCACATTTGATAAGAGAGACACTTTATTGAACAGTTTGAATGAAAACTTTATGTGAATACGTGGATATGTGTTTTTAATGCAGTTATTCTATCATAATGTATAAACTGTTCAGACTACACTCTGAGAACTATACATCGGTCTTTCCATCAGACCCAGAAGGTAGGCCTAGTGAGGCATGGAGAACAGGAGCATTGTGCTACAGTGATAATGTCTTTAGGTTGTCTGCTTTGATTTTTGTCATTTAAAATTTCCATAAATTCTACATTTTTCCACATGCAATACTTTGTTGAGGAGCAGAGATAATCTCAACAAACACGGATATCACCGTTGTGCTGCCATAAACATATTTATGGCAGCCCAACAGTGAGGAACTGTTTAGTGGGAAGATAACTTCTTGGATCTTGCTTAAGATTCATTGGTAGATGCAAGCCTGCCGCCAATACAAGAATGAGATTATGAAAATGACATGGTGGAGGAGAAAGGTAAACTCAAAATTCGTAAATCTCTGCATAGACCCTTTCCAATTCACATTGCCACCTGTCTGTATGTCCATGTACAAGTTTATGTTTCTGGAACCCCAGATCATAGCGCTTCTCCCCCCAGACAACTGTCACAGGCAGAAAATGAGATTTTGACCCCATCTATTCAATGGCTAATGTACATTTCAGAGCAAGAAAATATTCAAATCCAGCAGACTTTATGGGGTCGGGAATTTCAGGTAGGCCCCTATTTTTTAGATGGTTATGCCCAAATTGGTAGAAAACCCACAGCTTTTGAATGTAATGACTTTTTTTCCACAGCTGTGTCACCTGCTGAAATGAAAAAGAGTTGAACACACTAATGGGGACAACCTATTGTTTTTTGCATTACCAGACACAGTACCAGGCCAATTATCTCAAGAGAATGGCTAAAATCTACAAAGTCTGGCATTTTGCTGAGACAACTAATGCTTTTTTCAGAGTACAAAAAATTGCACCTCCAACACAAGCAAGAATCCTTGGGATATTTCCCACATAGTGTAGTGACAAAGAAAAACAAAACAGATATATGAACAATTTCTATGAGACAAGGCATGGATTTATGCCAAGAGCAAATTTAAATGAAACCCCGCAGAACACTAAATTGGAAAATTGTTTCTAAATTCTCTGTGGGGAAAATTTAGCTACAAAACAAACCTCCCCAACACCAGCATATTGAGAGACTTCTATTAACTCATTGGCTATCTCTTTTCTCACCCTTCTGAGGTCTCATCTTGTAGCTATCGATAATGAGATGGCCTGCGTATTAGGGCTGTGCGAAACAGCAGTGTTCTGTTTCAACCAGCATGTCAACATTTTGACAGAACAGTGCTCTGTTTCAAATTTTGTTTTGAGTCGAAACAGCTGTCCTGTTCCATTGAAACAGTTTCACTGTTTCGACCCTGTTTCAACATTTCACCCATAGGATATAATGGGGAAGGTTGGAACAGCTTATAACTTTGTCATTTCTGGCCTGATTTGGACTAAACTTGCAGGAATGGTAGCCCTTCTGAGGTCATGAGGCCTGCCAAGTATCAAGGAGATAGGTACAGGGGGTTCAGGGAAACTGCACCCCAAAGTCTTGAAAGCAAAACTTTCAAGAGTATGTGTTAAGCCACAGCAGGGTCAAAACTGCAGGCCTGCTAGACCCTGCTGAGGCCACAAAGCTTGCCAAGTCTCTAGGAGATAGGTGCAGGGGTTTAGGGAAAACTACACCTCAAGCTGCGGACAAGCAAAACTCATGACATGGGTGACACTGTGTGTTAAGGTGCAGCAGGGTAAAAGCTGCAGGTTTGCTAGCCCCTGGTGAGACCACAAAGCCTGCCAGCTGCCAAGGAGATAGGTGCAGGGGTTATGCGGCCCTGCACTGCTAGCTGCTGACAGGCAAAACTCATGACATGGGTGCTTTTGAGACTGTCTGTGTTGGGGCACGGGGTATGGAGGGGGGAATTACTGCAGGCCTGGCTGCTAGGCCCTTCTGCGGCCACAAAGCCTGCCAGCTGTCAAAGAGATAGGTGCAGAGGGGTTCTGGGGTCCTGCACCCCTAGCTGCAGACAGGCAAAACTCATGACGTGAGTGTTTGTGCAACTGCTGCCTCCCATTAGGCAGCAGGACTGAAGATCCCCCATCACTTGCCACCACAGACCTGGGGGTAATAATTGAGCACAGTATGAACGTGAGCCAGCAGTGCGATGCTGTAGCCAGCAGGGCCAACAATATCCTGGCATGCATCAGTTGATGCATCTTCAGCAAAACCAGCAATACCATTGCAAAGAAGTGATTCTCCTGCTCTACTTGGCTCAACTCAGCATTGGTGAGACCGCAGCTGGAGTACTGCATCCAGTTCTGGGCTCCACACTTTAACAAGGATGTGGTAAAACTTGAGAGAGTCCAGAGAAGGACTACCCATATGATCAGAGACTTGCAAAGCAAACCATATGAGGAAAGGGTGAGGGACCTGGGACTCTTCAGCCTGAAAAAGAGAAGGAAGAGAGGGGACTTGGTAGCAGCTTACTGCTACATCAGAAGCATACATCTAGGGCTCGGTGAACAACTGTTCACCAGGGCACCCTTGGGGAAAACTACGAATAATGGTCACAAACTCCTGGAAGATTGTTTTGGGCTCATTTCAGGCTCAACATTAGGAAAAACTACTTCACAAGTAGGGTGTCCAGACTGTGTAATAAGTCCCCTCCAGAGGTGGTGTGATCACCTACTCTGGAAATCTTCAAGAGGAGACTAGACAGTTACCTCGCTGGGGTCACCTGACCTCCAGTTGTATTTCCTGCTTGGTGCAGAGGGCTGGTTTTGCTGGAGATGCATCAATTGATGCATGCCAGGGTATTGTTGGCACTGCTGGCTACAGCATTGCACTGCCAGCTCATGTTCATACTGTGGTCAATTATTACCCCCAGGTCTGTGGTGGCAAGTAATGGGGGATCTTCAGTCCTGCTGCCTGATGAGGCAGTGGTTGCACAAGCACTCATGTCACAAGTTTTGCCTGTCAGTAGCTAGGGGTGCACCCCCCTGCACCTATTTCCTTAATAGCTGGCAGGCTTTGTGGCTGCAGCAGGGCCTAGCAGCCAGGCCTGCAGTAGTTTCCCCCTCCTTCCCCTCCCCACCCCGTGCCCCAAGACGAACTCTTGCACAAGCACCCATGTCATGAGTTTTGGGAAACCAAAACCAGGCGTGAAATTTCGCACAGTCCTAATGCATATCTTATAAGCATGCCAAAAGGTGTTACATGCTGTTGGGTAACACTAACATCTTTATAACCTGTTTCACCACCACTTACATACACTTAGATTTGTATAGGCTGCTAGACAGATTGCAAGACCAGTGCCTGTACCATGACACTGACTCTGTGATATTTGTGAGCCATGAAAGAGACTGGAACCCTCTGCTAGGTGATTATTTAAGTGAGCTCACAGGTGAGGTCCTGTCAGATGAACACTTCACAGAATTTGTGCCAGCAGGTCTGAAAAACCATTGGTATAAACTGTCGGAGGGAAAAACCTGCTTGAAGGTTGAAGGGATTACCCTGAATATGGCCAGCTGTAAAAAAATCAATTTTGAGTCCCTGTGACACCTTGTTCTAGATTATGTGTGAACCTCTGTGTAGGCACCCCTAACGCAATTGCAGTACAACAGGTTTCTATAATCAGGAACAAAGAGAAGTGGATGATAGAGACCAAGGCCCTTAAAAAAATGCAGAAAGGTTGTTATGACAGGAGGGTGCTCACAGAAAACTTTAACAGCCTCCCCTTTGTCTTTTTGTGATAGCAGAGAATACCAGATATACTGATACTGGCATGATAGGACCCCCAGAAGCATGTGGGGCTGCTTGCAGGGAGCAACCACAAGCCCAGTAAGAATGGGAGATGGGTTCCCCTTACCTGCAGATGTGGAAATGCCAACAATGAAGCCTGGTGCACAGTGGCAGCCCTGCTTTAGAAGCTTATGCTTGCTGCACATGGGTGCATGTACCAGGGCTGATGTCATAAGTCAGTGCCCCAAGCCAATGAGTGGGCAGGCACAGGGTAGTTCAGAGGGAGCTGCAAGAGCTCTGCTGCGGTGAGACCCCAGCTGTCCGGAAGCAGGCAGGGGATGGGACCAACTCCATTAACTGAAAGCCTCACCAGGCTTTCAGATACCCAGTGGGTCCAGGCCCCCAGGAGAGGGACACTAGGAACAAGAAAAAGGGAAAGCTCCACATGGATACTCACAGCTGACCCAAAAAAGGCACAGTGACACATGAGTCAGGAGGCGTGGGTGCCTTGTAGATCTGGGCATGTTAGCAATGTTGCTTATTTTTTGGTTGCATTAGTATTGGACATGGGAGTATACGAATTCACTGAGTGCAAAGGAATTGATTTATTTATGTGATAAATTAGTTCATGAATCTCTTAGGTGGACTGTGCAAATTTAGAAGTATATTAATTTATTTTCAGGGTGCACTGTGCTGAAATAGAAGTATATGAATTTACCAAGGGTGGAAGAATTGATTGATTTATACATTTAATTAACCATTAAAGTTCTATAATGAGAAGGTATGGAGTAACCTGACTATTAACTGGTGATAAGTGCTGCAGCTGAGGCATTGCAGGGGTAAAAGGTGCATTCAGTACATACCTGACATGCACAACTACACAAGTTGTTCTGGGAGTGGGCTGGTAGCAGAGATTCTGGGCATTAAGGGCCCCAACAAGGGCCTTAGTATAACACTCAGTTGGAGTGTGGAAGGGGTGAGAGGGAAGAAGAAGCCCCAGGAACATCTGCCATACAAACATCTCATGAGAGTTGTTCATACACTCCAGAACCCTCCCTCTAATTGGAAAGATCAAGGTGTGGGACTTCCAGTTCCAAGATGGTGGCTAAGAATTTGGCCAAGATGGCAGCCAGAAGGCAGGGCACCTGTTAAGGGGCAGGGCTTAAAGTTTGACAAAAGGAGTACCCCTTATACTGCTCACGATATTAATAAGAGAGTGTGTGTCCACTGGTTGTGGACACACGTGGGAAACCAGCTAGGGGGAAGAGAACTCTACAGTCTTTATGAAGTGAGGGGAAGATGGATGGAGATCAAGAAAGTGAAGTGATGTTTTTGGTGTTGGAGAATATGTGCCTCCCTGGGAATCTCATCATCTTTTATTTTCTTAAGTAACCTAGTAGCTATGAAGTATAATCCACCTTTTTCCTTCTCCTTCCATACTCATAATAAAGCTTGTAGAAGTCCACTAAATGCTATTTCCTCAGACTGCAAACCCTATGGAACATATTCTGTCAATGCTAATGAACGCTTGGGGTCAACATTAAAGTAAAGAAATGATGCAGGAAACTTGCATTTCTACTTCAAAGACATTGCCGGGCTTCAAACAAAAAGAAACAAACAAAAGTCTCATGTAATGCATTAAGAACATAGCCAAAATACATCCTTGATTTGTCACACAATCTCATGATGCATCTTAATTGTATCTCTCCTGTCAGCATTTTTAATACTCATTTCAGTTGATAATATTGGACAAAATTTTTTGTTTCTCTTTCATTTATTACTGAGTTTCTCCTTCCTTGCTCATTACTCAAACAAACTCCCCTTGAAGTCACATAAATGAAAAGTGACTAAGGAGCTCAGTCATGGTTTGTGGAGTTCAGGGAGATTATATTAGTCCATGACGATCATATTAATTCTTTAATGATATCAATAATTTCCAATTATGTAAAGGACCTTCCTACTGAGGCTCCCAATTCACTTTCCAAAGATTAATAATTTTGGTTTCACAGCACCACTGTGAAGTAGTAAAAAGTACTATCTGCATTTTATAGATAAGGAAATTGAGGGGAAATGGCTACTGGAAGTCATACAGGAAAGCTATGATAGAGCCAAAAATCCTGATTAACTTCTAGTCCCACATATTACTCAGAAGAACATGAAAATCTTTGGAATATTAGGAATCTAAGAACATTCCTAATCCTTAAAATAAATGCTAAGAAGTAAGAAAAAACAGGAACTAATATTGTAAGTGTTTCTCTTTCCTGCCTCCAAAGAGAGAGAGCCACCATTGCTGAGGACCTCTGAAAATCACTTCTACAGGGAAAGTAAACACTACTGCAGCTCATTCCATCACCCTTAAAGGCACCACCCTAAAATATAATACCTGAGCAATATTCCTACCAAAAAAATGTGGTGCTACACTGGAAAAATCTACCATGAACAGACTAAGAATTATTGAAGTGATGATTTACTTAAAAAAATGATTAAATAAATAGATGCCATGTTTACATAAATTAATTGCTCCTTGCATATGTGTTCAGAGTCCTATCTAGTATTATTGATGTAGTCTTTCTACATTTTACTCATATGAGCCCCCAAAAGTCAGCACAAGACTGAACAATCTGGTTTCTGTTCCCTCTTATGTCTCAGAAACAAAATTATTCACTAATTTTATTTATAAGACTAGTGAGTTCCAGATAAGGAACTCAAAGATGTACAGAAGTTGCTGCAAATGTGGTTGCAGCAAGTGGTTACATAGGTATACTTGTGTTTATACATTTTCTCCAAAAATATTATTGCAGTGAAATGCCTACAAGGGAATGAACCCATTTTAGTTTTTATATCTAAGGTTGAGTTTGCAGTTTGGTAGCTATTCCATCTCTAATTACTTGCGATTGAGAAAATATTATATGAATTAGCTGACAGAATCCCTTTAAGAAGAACTGCATTGTAAATGGAAAGACAGAGTTGTACCTAAAAATGAAGTATAAGATATGTAACTGGCTATAATGTTCTTCTGCATCTTCTCCCTTATGTTTAGTGTCTCTCTCTCTCAACCTTTTCCCTTTGCTCATCTTACTGTGTTATTGGGTAAGTGCCTAATACATAGCCAGTGAAATTCTAAAGTGCCTGTTTGCCCTCTTCATTTTCTGCGCTTGACACCCATTTGGCAAAGAGTTGAGGGCGCTAGATGGGTATTTATTACGGTGCCAGGTCAAAGCTTGAGATCATTGGCACTGCCTGAGAGTATTTTAATGACAGACAGATTTGGCAGTGCCTCCTAGTTTTCCATCAAACTTTACTTCATGGCCTATTCCCCTTTAACCTCCAGTTTCAATCAAATGCCATCCCATTGCTGCTATTTTTCCCCTCAAGCTCTTCTCAAGGGCTCCCAGTCTTGATCACATTTTGTTCTAATGACAATCTTCATGTACCCTCTCACTGCACAGATAATAGAGAAGGTCCTTGCTGCTGCATTCAGGCCTTTTCACAGCCACAACTAAATATAAAGGCCTCCAAAACCTCAGAGATGCTGACTGAGCAACCAAAACTCTTTTCAAGGTAATTGAGAAGTACAGGTGCTTAAGTCCTCCTCCGGGATTTATTCCAAATATTTGCAAACAAGAGAAGTATTTACATTTCTTGACATTAACAGCCAATCATATGCATCTCTCCACCAAGATACAGAGGAGGACCTACAAACAGCCCTTAGCTTCTTCTCTCAAGCATAGCGGTCTGGGACTGTTCCATATCATCAGAAAAAAGCAGATGCTTCACCAGCTTGCTCCTGGCCAATAAAATCCCCTAGCAAAGATCCTTATTAATGGACAGGAGCTGGAGAATGTTGAACACTTTGCATACCTCAGCAGCCATCTCTCAAAGAAGGCCAACATCCATGAGGAGATACAGCATAGGATCCAATCCCTTCAGAAGACTAAATCATCACATATTCAACAATCACAACATCAGGGCTCGAACAAAGCTCCAAATATATAGGGCTGTGGTAATCCTAACTCTTCTCAACAGCTGTGAAGCTTGGGTGATCTATAGGACCCACCTGAACAATCTGGAATGCCATCACCAGCGCTACCTCCAGAAGATACTTGGCATAAAGTGGGAGGATCATCACACAAGTGCCAGTGTCCTCACTGATGCTAACACTACCGCTATGGAAGTGCTTATTTTTCAACATCAGCTGCAGTGGGCAGGGCAGGATGGGTATGTCTACATGAGATGCTTGCTGTGCAGTAGCCTAATAACACTGTGCAATAGTGTGCTGGTCAAAAACTCAAAAACTGTACTAATAAGCTACTGCCCATTGTTATTAAGCTAGTGTGCACTAAGTAACTACCATGAAAAAAACATGTGTTGGCGCTACTGTGCAGAAACTATAGTTACTGTGCATTTAGTTAGTACTTCATTAGGTAAGTACTAAACTAAACATGTAGATATGCTCAGAGTGTACATGCCTGATGTACATTTACCAAAACAATTGCTATACTCCCAACTCAGCCAAGGACAGAGGACACATGGGTACCAGAGGAAATGCTTCAAGGACACCCTCAAGGCAAACATTAAGATGTGTGGCGTTGACTCCACCAATTGGAAAAACTAGCTTGGGACAAGGCTAAATGGTGATGCTTTGTGAGAGAAGATACATCTTACTTTGAGAAAAACCATCACACCCTGGAGGCAGAAAAATGACAGAAAGGAAAGGAAATTAGACCAAGAAATCCATGGTTTGACCCTCCCCTTAACTAACACCTGTGGCATTTACCAGAGTCCAAAGCTCCATTGAGGGACTCATTTACAACCCTTTACTCATGCGAGTGATCATCCTCAACTGTGAGGGACTGCTGATAGCAAATATTTTTCCCCTCAAGCTCTTCTCAAGGGCACCCAATTCTGACCACATTTTGTTGTAATGACAGTCTTCATGTACCCTCTCACTGCACAGACGTTAGAGTATTGCTGCTGCATTCAGGCCTTTTCAGAGCCATGACTTAAAATGAAGGCCTCTCAAGCCTCAGAGATGCTGACTGAACTCCTAAAATTCTTTTCAAGGTAATTGAGAAGTACAGGTGCTTAAAGCCTCCTTCGGGATTTATTCGAAATATTTGAAAACAAGAGCAGTATCTACATTTCCTGACGTTAACAGTCAATCATATGCATCTCCCCACCAAGTTTTAAGAATCCAAACTAGGTAGAATTTATGTCTCTGAATGAGCAATTCCAGTTTTTCTTTTTTATTATTCACACTCTTACTACTGGCACACAGGCAATTAAATAATTTCTTCTGTTCACATCTCCTGGTGCCTTGATTAATTGTGTTCTTAGCTTTTTGATTTTGGGTTAAGCAAGTGCTCATTTATTACCTTTTTTCTCCCTTCCTTTTTCTGCTATTAGTTTAATACCCTCTTGGCTACTTTTAGGCAGCCAGCACCCTAGAAGTTTGGTTTCCCTTCTACTGACATGGAGAATACTCAGATTGTACAGGACCCTTTCTGCTCAGAGGATGGGCCATCATCCCTCCACAGACTGTAACCCAAGCAGTGCTCCACTTCAGGTGTCTTCTGCCTTCTGACTCCCTTTGTTTGTGAGGCAGAAAGAAAGTCTCTTAGAAGATACTGAGGGTGGGTAATGGCACAGGCCCACAGGTCATATATTTGACCTCTGGCAGACAAGAATTTGCAGCACCGTATGTAAATTTGTAGATTTAATAAAGTTGCTGTCTGCATGCATTGTAAGTTTTGTTTATTAAGCAGGTCTTAACAAAGAGGTAAAGAGGAAAAGGGGAGAGGAGCAAAAGCTTCTGGATAACGATGAAATACCTACTGATTCCAAATTCAGAGCAGGTGAATGGAGCAGTGTTATAATACTAGACTATAGAGTTGCCAAAGTTCAAGGTTAGTGTGAAGGAACTGGAGTGTCTAAGAACCTCCATCTGCGGGCTGAATGGGAGATTGGGAAAACCATTCAAAGCTAAGTGTTTGTTTATTTTGTTGTATTGATTTTCCAGTAGCAAACTGCATTGTAGTTTGAAAATTACCCATCTGATATTGAGAAACCTTTGATCTTTAAGATATATGTACCCAAAACATTCATTTTTTTCTGTCTAAGTCCTGCAGTTTAAGCTTGTTTTCTGAGATGATAGAATTTCAATTCCCTACTAAAATCAGGGTTTGGGAACCCTAGAACACTCCAACTGTAAGGAGCCCCTTATTTTCATCATATTTCCATGTTCAATACAGAACTGTAGAGATTGTGCCTAGCTTCTTTTTGGCTGTCTAACAAGCATGCAGTCACTTACAGGTGTTGCAAAATTCCTGTCACAGTTGATCATCAAAGGTGCTTGAACACATAATAGTTGTCATGATGTACACGTGACGAAAATGTAACTTGTGTGGCTTAATGGCATCATGCATTACACGTGAACCAGTGTTGGTGGTTTTAAATAATTTCGCATTCTTGCAAACTAAACTACATCTGGATATAGTTTAGTTTGCCATGTTGCTTCTTCTTCAGTATGACTTCAAAAAGTCAACTCCTCCAAGTGTTTAAGAGTAGATCCATCAAAATTACTGCAGTCTTTCAGAATGTTCACTCCCTTTGATGGACCATATAAAGAGCAATCAGTCACTATATGCTGAGCTATCTGATCTCCTTTGCCACAGGGGCATGGTGGTAAGTTTGTAAGGACCATTTTATGTTTGATTTTATTGAAGGCTCCATAACCTGATCACAGTCGATTCAGGTTTACCCATGCTTTACATGGAAGTTTATGTCCAGGAGGGTGTGAGGATGGTAGTTGTATGTAGTTGTGTAGTGGGGTATAGTTTTTATTCCATTGCTCTTCCCACTTTCTCTGGGGCCATGATGACAGCATGGTGTCTCCTGCTTCCTCTATGATGTTTGTGGCAGATACTGGTAGGGGTTTTCTGTTTCTTCAACATTTCTGCGTTGGGTATTTTTCGATCATGTCATGTAGTGAACGGTCTTCCCATTAGGCTTTGATTGTCAGGTCAAGCAGTATTCCAGACCTCTTGATATTATGAGGGGGGATTCCTGCCAAGAGGAACATGTTTTCCCATTCTGTGTATATCAGGCAATCACTTATTGTACATAGTGCAGAATTCAGGGCACTATCCAGTTTGCAGATGTAGGTGCTATTTGCCCACTAAGGAAGGCAGTATTCCATTGGTGCATAAATCATGGCTAGTGTAGTTGTTCTCAAGGTAGAGAACTTGGCTCCCCATATTGTACCAGCTAGTCTCTTAATGGCTGCTGCCTTTGAGGTTACCTTGTGCCTCAACTTCTCCAGGTGGTGGTGGAAGCTTAGACTTCTGTCTAGAGTGACACCCAGGTAGGTTGGTGTCTTCTTGAAGGATAACTCTTTCCTTTCCACAACAACTCTTATCTTGGCATTCACAGCATGATTGTTCAGGTGAAAAAGTATTGAGGTGGTCTTCTGTAAATTCCGCTTCAATTGCCACTGCTTTAGGTAAAAAGCTATGAGTTCCAGGTCACAATTCAGTTTGGCCTCTTTTGATGATATGTTATTGCTGGCAACAGCAAGTGCCAAGTTGTCTGCATGCATGTATTTGGTCGATGTGATGCTTACGTAGTCTGCCATGTAGATGTTAAACAGGGTGGAAGCTAGCATGGAGCCTTGTGGTACTCCATTCCTGAGTCTCTTGTGATGACTTGTCTTTCTGCATGATGTACTCAAAGTAAAGGACCAATTCGAGATCATCTCCATGATGAAATTAACCAAACTTCTGTCTGGTAGTGTGGTAAGTAGCTTATACTGAAGGCTTGGGTGCCAGACCATGTCGTAGGCTGCTATTAGGTCAACTAGAACCATTCCAACCTTTTCTTGATTCTTGAAGGCTCTCTCAGTATCAGTTGTAAGAGCTGCCACACGGTTAAGGGTTGATTAGTTTCTTCTGAAATCTGCTTGCTCATGTGGCAGGTGTTGGCCAACAGTTGGTGTGATCTGGTTCAGGATAAGCCACTGTAGGAGTTCAGGACCACTGACAGAAGTGATGACGGTATGTAGCTCTTTGGCTCTGTTGGGTCTTTCCCTGGCTTCTGTATTGTAATGACGTTGGCCTTGTGCCAGATTTTTGGTATTTTGCAATGATGCATGCACGTTGACAGGAAGCTGCATAGCAGGTCTTGGGCTATGTGCCTGTGTTTGGTGAGGTGTTCAGGAAAAATGTGGTCAGGGCCAGCAGCTTTGCCTCTTTTAATGCAAGATAGTTCTGTTTTCATCTCTTCTTCTGTGGAAGAAGCTGTCAGGTTTTGATGCAAGATGTATACCTTCCCAGGGTGCATCCTGTAAGTAGCTGAGATGAAATACATCATTGAGACAATTTCAGAACTTTTAGAATGATTAGTCTATTTACTTCTGAGCCATCATGAACCTTACAGTATTACAACTCAGTGTTGAAGGTCTTACAATCTTCAAGGTTAACATACTCAAGCATTTGACTATCCAGTACAAACCAGATGTAATCCTCTTACAAGAGACTCACTGCAGAACTACACAGAGATTGTAGATGCCAGGTGTAACTGGCCGTGTTTAGTTGAAACTGATCATTTAAGTTTTGAGGACCGATTTTTGGTTCACCAGTTCTTCGGGCCTGACAGTTTGACTTGGGAGGTAGTTGCTAACGGTAGGTACCCCCTGTCTCTCCTGCTACGTCTTGATCTTTATATGTAAAATGGAAGAATCCTTGATATTATTTACTGGTAACTCTTAGTTTAGCATTGTTCCTTAGGGCTCCGCCTCCCCTTTCACCCAGTCCTTGTTCCAACTCAATCTTACAGATCTTGCTCAAGTTGTCTGTTGTTGGAATACTAAGTATTCCTGTCTTCACAGCTGGTTCACAATGTAATGCAGTCAAGAGCTCCTGTTGCCAGTCATTGGACCACAGTTACCAACTTGCTGGATGCAGGTAGGTTTTGAGACTCTTCCAAGTCTCTGCTCAGAAGAGCAGCCAATGCTCTTCTCACTTCGCCCTGCCGGGGCAAGCTCCTATCAGAGCTGGCTCTTTGGCAGCCATGCTCCCTTCTCTCTAACTCTCCGTCCCCAACTGGGATGGGGAACATCTTTATGATGTGATCAGTTGTGTGCTGACCAACCCAGAGCCAGCACAAACTGATAAAGCGCAGCAGCTGCAGCACTGGGGATTCCTCAGACTGTGCCACCTGTGCTTCTCCTGGTAAATTGCTGCTCCCAGAGCATGCTTGTTGCTCCCTCCCCAACACCTGCTACGATACCAGGCTATGTACTTGCAGACTCTATACCAAGCCAAGTGCATGACATTCATGTGCTACAACCTACCTTACCTACTCCTCCAGAAGTGTACACCACAGGAGGAGATTGAATGGTCAGTGATAAGAACTGCATATACGCCTATTGTAAACGTGTACAAACTGCCTCAAGCACAGCTAACCTGTGACACAATCCTGACTATGCTGACACCTGGTCTACTTGTAGGAGACTACAATAGCCAGCACACTGAGTGGGGCTACCATTGGAATGATAAGAACAAAGACATGCTAGTCACCTGGGCAAACATCAACAATGTACTGCTCATACATGACCCTTAACAACCAAAGACCTTCACATGTGGCAGATGGGGCACTGAGACCAACCCAGACCTGGTGTGAGGGTCTGGTACACAACCAGAGCCAACAATAAGGGTGTTAAGCCACTTTCCCAAATCACAACAACACCCCACATTGATAATAACTACCAATATAGTAATTGAAACACTGAGCAAACTGGCACCCAGATGGACTTTCCAGAAGGCTAATTGGTTAATATACTATGAGAAGACCAAGAACTCAGCATATGAACTACCAACACTTACTGCTGAAAATATCAACAAGGCATACACCAATGCCACCTCCATGATCCTCACAACAGCCCGTGCCACCATCCCCAGAGGGCACTGTCAGAAGTACATCCCCTGCTGGGATGAGAAGTGCAGCAAACTACTGCAGACCATATAATTGTCACCTGGTAGCATGGTTAGACATCACACCACTGATGAGCTAGAGCTCCACCTAAATGAGAAAAAGAGGAACAGGTGGCTAGATACTAAAAAACATAGACTTGACACATTCAAGCTGAAAGGCTTGGTCAAATATCAAGAGACTAATCAGAGAAGGCAAGCCACAGAGACTTCGTGCTGTTCAACTGAATGCCATTGCAAATGTATTAGTTGCAAATGGCAACTTTCTAGAACCAGATAGGAGTTTTGACAAGGTCATCAAGCAGAAAACCACATCCATCCTGAAATCACCAACTACAAATCAAACCTGCAGTATTGCAAATTGCAATGATGCAGCTCTCAGCTTGCCTCCCAACCATGAGAGGCAGGCAGGCACTGCAGGAATAAAAGGATCAGGCATCTGCTGAAGGCAGAAGCATTGAGGGGCCCTATCTTTTTTTTTTGTTTTTTGTTTTTGTCCACAGAGCCCACCCGCCTCTGTGGCAGCTGGAAGGTGGGGGGTGGTGAGGGGCAAGCTGCCAGCAGGCCAAGTGGCCCCTGAGCTGTGGGGAGGGGGGGCAGTCCTTTCCTCCGTGGTGGTGACACCCCCTGGGAGCAGCACCTGGCCTGATCCAACTCTTCCCTGAGCCCTCCGGTCCTTCTAGCACCCCATTCACTGTCCCTATTGCTTTCCTGCCACCTGAGACTGCCCAGGAATGAACTGGCTTGCCCTTGGCGCAGCACAGAGAAGTGGCAGGAGGGTGGCTGGGTGTACTGGAAGCCATAGAAGGTGATAGGGATGGTGCACAGAGCACTGGTAGCCCAAGCAGGCTCAAGAAACCTCAGGCTTGGTGGGCTTCTAGCATCCCGTGCACCATCCCTGCTGCCTTCTCTGGCCACCAGCACACCCAGCCACCCTGCTGCTTCCTCTCTGCATTTCCCCATGGGCCAGCCAGCCCATTCCTAGGTGGTCCCAGGTGGCAGGATGGCAGTGGGGACGGTGCACAGGGTACTGGAAGCCCTGGTAGGTTCAGGGAAGAGTTGGATTCAGCTGGGTGCTGCCTCTGAGCTGGGGCAGCCCTTTGCTGCTTTTGCTACAACCTACCTTACCTACTCCTCCAGAACGGAGAAACACTAGTCACCTGGGCAAGCATTAACAATGTACTGTTCATACATAACCCTAAACAAACAAAAACTTCACATCTGGCAAGTGGGGCACTGATACCAGCCCAGACCTGGTGTGGTGGGCTGGCACACAACAAGCACCAATGATAAGGGTATTAAGCCACTTTCCCAAATCACAACACTGCCCTACATTGATAATAACAACTACCAATATAGTATGCTGCAACTTGCCGCAACTCCCGCAACAATTGTACTGTATTCAGAAACAGTTGGAGTTAAAGCCAATGAGAAATGACGCTGCCTATAATGTTATGGAATATCATTGAATGTAATATCTTGAAAAACAGATTGGTGTGCATGACTGCCATAAAACATCAGAAAATGTACTGCATATTAGAGATGGCTAATGAAGCCAAAGAGCACAGTAGACTTAAACAAGTTGCATAAGCTGGGAAAGTTCTTATGTGGCAAATTACCCCAATATACTTGACTTTTGATTTACACATATTGAATACTGGTGCAAATTATCACAGTCATATAGTCATGTGCAAATGCCACCCAATGCACACATACTGTGTTGTAGATTATACAGCTTGCCTTTCTCTGCTCATTATATACCCTGTACACGCATCATGTAAAGGCCATGCTAAATGAAGTGACAGGTAGCATATATAATGTGATTATTTTAACCAACTCATGAGAGCTAGGAAAATTCTGATTGAGATGCAGAAGGAAGCAAAACAAAACTGCCTACAGCATTCTAGCTGAAGCAGGAAATTGCTAGTCAAAGAGAATATGACAAAATATGCTGAAGGATAACAGAAAACTGAGAATGAGTGCATCTAGAGAGACAAGTACAAGAGAGCCATGGCCCAGACAAGCACAAGACAAGCTTCTGGCTGAGCATTACTTTGGCTCATTTTCTAATCCATTCTGTGGAGACCATCATGGAAATGAAACTGATCAGGGAGCACAGTTTAGGTGTGCCTTGAAGTAAGTGAGCATACAGAGAAGAAGGCTAGCAATAATCAAGGGGGAAATATAGCCTGTCAAACTACTGATTATGCAGAATATTTAAACATATATTATCATCAAGACCTTTAAAAGGCCAAGATAATTAAAAGGAGGAGTATCTGAAGGGAGCTTAAGTTTCAGAGTGTATGCCCAGCACTTTCTTCAGACTGGACCCTTTTAAAGTGTTGCAAGTTGGGCACTTCAAATTAACATGGTCCAAATGATTAGTCATTTCTGAAAGTCTAAGACATTAGCTTCTGTGTCTCTGCTCCAACTTTTACTGGATTCCACATAGCACTGGGATGGGTTTATCTCAGCCATCCTCATGCTCTGGGTCTAGCCACCTTAGCTCCTACTTGACCTCCCCTGATTTTAGAGCTCAGCTCTATTTGAGCACAGTTGCAAACTGTTTGTTCAGATGAGTGCACAGAGAATTAATCAAATACTTTACTACAGATCCTAAAAGGAAAGAGCATTGTTCCTATGTCATTATTACACGCAGATGATGTTTTCTTGAATTCATCATCCTTGAGTTTTTAGCTAAGCTTTACTTTGAGCCTGTCTAATTAAACCTTTTAGAATTAAGGCAGGACATGACTGTTGACATTCCCTCTTTTTCAGTGGTGATGAATTCAAGCCAATTTCTCACTAATTAAAGTTCAGTGTCTGGGAAACTTCAAGGCTGTTTCTCTGGTTACCACCTAGCTTGAAAATTGAGAAATTCCTTTAAAAAATACCCAAAAGTCTGCACTGAATTTATTTCTCTGCTGTCGGTGTCACTTACCTGCTCACCTACCCTGAGGAAAGGAAGTGACTTTTTTCAGTTAATCAGTACAATTCAGAGGAAATGAGTTTTTAAGTAATGTGGATTGTATAGATGAACTAAGGCACTTTGGAGAACACATTGATTCTCTCTATTATATGGATTGAGTCCCAGAAATATTTCAGGATTTAGTGTATAATTCAGATTACATTCTGAATCACAGATTTCCAAACATTTTAGTGATAGGACTGACAAAGATTTGGTAATTTTTACAGATAGTTCTTTAAAACTACTTTAAAACATTGTGGTGCCTATCTTCAATGTGGTGCCTATCTTCAAGAAAGGGAGGAAAGTGGATCCGGCTAACTATAGGCCCATCAGCCTGACTTCTATCCCGGGGAAGATCTTAGAAAAGTTTATTAAAGAGGCCATCCTTAATGGACTGGCCGACGCCAACATCTTAAGGGATAGCCAGCACGGGTTTGTTGCGGGTAGGTCTTGCTTGACCAATCTCATTTCCTTCTACGACCAGGTGACCTATCACCTGGACAAGGGAGAAGAGATTGATGTCATATATCTTGACTTCAAAAAAGCCTTCGATCTGGTGTCCCATGATTGCATCTTGGAGAAACTGGCCAATTGTCGCCTTGGGTCCTCCACGATCCGCTGACTGGAAAATTGGCTCCGGGATCAGACCCAGAGGGTAGTAATCGATGGAAGTCACTCATCGTGGTGTCCTGTGACCAGTGGGGTCCCCCAAGGCTCTGTCCTTGGACCCATACTGTTCAACATCTTCATTAATGATGTGGACACTGGAGTCAGAAGCGGACTGGCCAAGTTCGCCGATGACACCAAACTTTGGGGCAAAGCATCCACACCAGAAGACAGGCGGGTTATCCAGGCTGACCTGGACAGGCTCAGCAAGTGGGTGGACGAGAATCTGATGGTGTTCAACGCCGATAAATGCAAGGTTCTCCACCTTGGGAAAAAAAACCCGCAGCATCCTTATAGGCTCGGCAGTGCTATGTTGGCTAGCACTATGGAAGAAAGAGACTTGGGGGTCATCATTGACCACAAGATGAACATGAGCCTGCAATGCGATGCGGCGGCTAGTAAAGCGACCAAAACGCTGGCTTGCATCCATAGATGCTTCTCAAGCAAATCCCGGGACGTCATTCTCCCCCTGTACTCGGCCTTAGTGAGGCCGCAGCTGGAGTACTGTGTCCAGTTTTGGGCTCCACAATTCAAAAAGGATGTGGAGAAGCTTGAGAGAGTCCAGAGAAGAGCCACGCGCATGATCAGAGGTCAGGGAAGCAGACCCTACGATGACAGGCTGAGAGCCCTGGGGCTCTTTAGCCTGAAAAAGCGCAGGCTCAGGGGTGATCTGATGGCCACCTACAAGTTTATCAGGGGTTACCACCAGCATCTGGGGGAACGTTTGTTCACCAGAGCGCCCCAAGGGATGATGAGGTCGAATGGTCACAAACTACTTCAAGATCGTTTCAGGCTGGACATAAGGAAGAACTTCTTTACTGTCCGAGCCC
Source organism: Alligator sinensis (assembly GCF_000455745.1). NCBI lineage: Eukaryota > Metazoa > Chordata > Crocodylia > Alligatoridae > Alligator > Alligator sinensis. The sequence goes on from NW_005842090.1 coordinate 2,386,492, forward strand.
CCAAGGTCTGGAACAGCCTGCCACCGGAGGTGGTTCAAGCGCCTTCATTGAACACCTTCAAGATGAAACTGGATGCTTATCTTGCTGGGATCCTATGACCCCAGCTGACTTCCTGCCCTTTGGGCGGGGGGCTGGACTCGATGATCTTCCGAGGTCCCTTCCAGCCCTGATGTCTATGAAATCTATGAAATCTATGAAAACCTTAATTTGCCATTACAGAAAAAATCTCAGTAAACCATGTAAAAATATAAAATGTTGCCTGGAAGAAGTGGAAGACAAGAAGAGTTAAGAAACAGAAAACCAAAGGAAGGGGCATTGTATAAAACATCACTATGGAAGAAAATAAATGTATGATCAATACAGGCACCCAGTCAGTCAGACAGGGGGTATACTACCCATTATAGACAATCTGCCTCGTACCAAAATAAAAGCAGTAGATTAAAATGTTAATAAGTTCCCTCAAATACTAATAAGAAATGCCCTCAAAATCTTTGGAAGCATTATTTGTAATATAATAAAGGTTTCTGCCATTTATTGCTAAGTTTCAACTTCCCCTTTCTCTTTAACTGTCAGTACCACAGTACTGAAAGTAGGTTGGCTGAGGTACTCCTGAGACCTGGAACTACACAAACAACAGCCCTCATATTTCCTATACAGGTTGTTTTTCTTGTGCTTTCCACTCTGCTCCTTGTAATCAACTAATTAGTCTCAGAGGAAAATAAGATGCAACTGAATGATAAGAAGTAGGTGATGGAAAAACAGCCAAGTCATTGATTTAACAGTATAAGCTTGTTTTTAATAAAGAAACTATGCATAACGAAAGCATAAGAATATTCAGCACACAAAAAGTAGGAATGAATAATGAAAATCTTACATTGGTATCATACAACAGCCATTTTGAAAAATGTCAGGCTGAAGTGATAAGCATTTTAACTTCATGAATACCACTGGCATCACAGAGATGGGTTTGTGATGGAAGGAGTGAGTGAGTCTCCCGCAGGAGTCAGCACACTATAGGCAATTTATTCATTGAAATATTGAAACCTTCGATAAGCCAACCTCTAGGCTTTGCTAGTGGGGGACAGAATACAAAATAAGAATTAACAATGTATTGTTGCAGTAAATTGTGTTATAACTCTTTTGGAATGCTGTGTATACTGCTCATTGGGTCATACTGCATACTTAAGCTATTACTGCCTTGTTGGTATAACGGAGGAGAACAAACGTTTACCAGGTGTCACAAGTTACATCATGGTCACCCATGTGTTGTACAGACACCATTCCCATCTCAACGAGTTCACAGCCGAAAGTAAATGTAAATATTAAGTTAGTCAGGTTTTAAATGGAAATGGGAGAATTTGAGGTGAGCTAATAAAAGTTTTCAAATTTGTTGAGGTAGGCAATAAAGTTGATATTAGTTTGCACAACTAAAGGGTTAAAAAGGTTGGGGTCATCACTGAAGTGTTTAGCAGTAGGATTCAGTAATGCAGGCAGAACTGTATAACTTGGAGGGTGAAAAGCAAGTGGAATCAGACATAAGGACAGGATGTTTTGACTAATTGTATTAAAATGAAAATAGAGGAGGAACAAGAAAGATATAAAGCAGGTGTTATTGCATGCTAGTAAAAGACCCTCTAGAAGAGTTTACTCATAATATGTTGGCTAGCAAATGTTTATTAGTGCTGGGAACCTAGTAGCCTCCTAAATCCTGACAAATCTACACATTAAAGGGGTAAAGAGAAGAGCAGCATATATTTGACCATAAGGATGAAATGCCCATATGTATGCAATTAAAAAAATATACATTTTCAACAGTATCACCAATTTTGGGTGCCCAATTTGAGACTATTTAAAGGGATTCCCTTTTTGGAAATACCGAACAACTTCCCACTGCAAACAAAGTCATGTTTCAGTTTTGGTGCACAGGAACGGAGGTACTCAAAATCTTGAGTAACTTCAGGAAATTTAGGGCCACGAAGAATTAGGAGAATGTGCTTTGTTCTCTGTCAGGAGACATTATAAAAACATCATTTTATTGAATCAAGCTTTGCTTTCACATCTATCATTTCTGCCCTTAAATTGTTGTCTACACTGAACTGGGAATACAAATATTTTCAATCCGAGATCCAACTCCAGTTTGTTTGTGAACATAAATCAAGTTGCTAGAAATCTAACTACCACTATTTGCACTTAAAATCATGGCTGTCCAACTTATAAGCAGCCAGTGGTTGCACACCTCTTGAGCAGTACCATTAGGGGCCATAGAGTCCCTCAGTCAATGTGCTGTGCAGGCAGGGTAGGGTAGAAGGAATTATCAAATGACTATAGTAAGGGGCAACAGTGGAGGGAGCAGCAGTAGTACATTCACTGTCTGAATTTAAGCCTCACCCCATCCCACCCTCCCCATTGGAGGGGAAGATGTGGTAATTGTGCATATGGAGATGGGGCCAGAGCTGCTGCCACTGCAACCACTGGTGTGTGGCCTGGTCAGGACTAGAATTACCATGAGTTATGTTTCCTAAAATGGAATAGGGCCACATCTGTGACTGATGGTAAGTGGCAGAGGGGGTGCGGGGTTGGGCAGAAGCTATGTGAGGGGCAGGTGGTGGGGGCCCAGGCAGTGGGGGTGGGGGGGTGAAATTGCAGAGGGGACAAGCACAAGGAATGCAGGCAGTGCAAGTGGGACAGGTGGCAGGTGGGCCAAGTGATGAAGGGCAACAGGTAGGGGTCAGGTGTTCTACAGAAAAAGCCCTCTGGCTGAGTTCCAGTGCCTGGTAGGTGACCAACTACTTGCCAGAATAAACTCTCATAGAAAAATATCTAAAGAACAGAGACACATGGAGCACATCTATGTGAGATGCTGACTGCACAGTAGCCAAAAAATACTGTGCAGTAGCACGTCACATAATGGACAGTGCTAATATGGCCATAAGCTAGCAGAAAGCAGATTTAGACTAGACATTAGGAAGAACTTCTTCACAGTTAGAGTGGCCAAGGTCTTGAATGGGCTCCCAAGGGAGGTGGTGCTCTTCCCTACCCTGGGGGTCTTCAAGAGGAGGTTAGATAGGCATCTAGCTGGGGTCATCTAAACCCAGCCCTCTTTCCTGCCTATGCAGGGGGTCGGACTCAATGATATATTGAGGTCCCTTCCAACCCTAACATCTATGAATCTATGAATATGCTACTGCACAATATTATTAGGCCACTGTACAGTTGAGTCACTTAAAAAATGTTCACCAGCATAACTGCACAGTAACTCAGTAATGACTGCACAGTAGTGTCTTGTGTAGATGCACGCATAGACACCATTAGGAACACATTTCTCACAGAACAACCACTCCCTCTCTGACCTTACTATACTTAGGCTCAAGGGAAATCTACCTCACCCTTTTAAAAAATTGAACTTGGGAATAAAACATTTCATAAACAGGCTGGACACTAAGAACCAAGGGCTTAATGCTGGTATCGATTTGGTGGCACATTACAACCTACCTGATTCCTCGATTCTTCTCACATAGGAAAGGTGAGAATGGCCTTCCTCACTTTTGATAAGCCTTGATCTCCCACTAATTAACTTATTTTCTTTTAAGTGTTTTTTTGTTACCCCTGGAAATTTCTGCCCCCTTTCTTCCAACTTTTTTTTTTAATCTGCTATGCTGGCTTTTACTGCTCAGACCTAATGAAGAATATCTTGCCTTCAAATATTTTCTAACTCTATCCCAACTATATACTTGATCTAATAAAAGATGTAATTCAAATAAATCCTCTTGCATAATTCATGGACCATCATGGCTACCTCACTGTAATGTTCATTTCTATAGATTCTATAAGAGGATTTTTCACACTTGATAGGCCCACTCAATGTGTTCCTTAAGAAGGGGATATCCTTTAAACGGTCCCAACAGCCTTTGAGTCACCTAAGGCATACATTTCTGCACCTATTCTGGTACATCCCAATCCTACAAAACCATTTATAGTAGAAGCTGACTCATCAAATCAGTTAGGCTCTGGGATTGGCGAGAGATGTGCGGGTGTAAGCTTGCTGCGCCCCTGCTTCCCCGAAGCTCCCCACAGCGAGCCCCCTGCTGACCCCCAGCACACCCGGAGGTAAGCGGGGCCTGTGGTGGGAGGGGGCTATCCCTTAGAGAGCAGGAGGAGGTGGCTGAGTGGGAGCCGGGCTGGGTCTCACCCTGCCCAGGCCCCTACTTCGCCTAGCCTCCCAGGGAGCCACGCAAACTGGTGCGCTTGTCTGCCCGGTGCGTGAGTTAGTGCGGAGTTTGTGCAGAAGGGTGTGCAGGAGGGCCTGAGGCCCTGCCTGTGAGCCCCCCAGGGTTAACAGTCCCAGCCATAGCCAACCTACTAGCAGCATGACGTGGATGGGCACGTGCCGCACCCCAAGGGTCCCCTCGGGATCTGCGGCCCACCTCTCTGGCACCTCAGAGACTGCCACCCAGATGGAACCCATGGTTCCAGGCTCCATGCAGACAGAGCCCCTGGCTCTCGGCTGCGGGGGCTGCCTGTCCCTTTTTCAGGCTCTGGGGGCTAAGAGTATGACTACTTCCCCTTGTGGGCTCTGTTCCCTTTTGGGGTCTCTGGCGTGCTAGCTGGAGGAGCTCCAGGCCACAGATCAGAGACTGCGTGCCATCAGGGACTGTGAGCAGGAGATAGACTCCTACTACCAGGTCCTTCTCCCCCGGCAGCTGGAGGGTAGACCACGGTCTCCCTCCAGGAAAAGGGAGGACTCTGGGACCTCCCATTCTGTCCAGTCAGGGGGGTGGACCAAGGTGGTCAAGGGCCCTAAGGCCCGACGCACCAAGGCCCCTCCCCTGCCTGAGCTTAGCAACAGGTACAAACCTCTTGAAACCCCAGCAGAGCCTCCTGAGTTGCCAGCTCCTGCAGGCAACACAGGCCCAACAGCAGCTACCACCCCCGTCCCCGCTCTCCCCAAGACAAAACGTAAAGTGTTTGTTGTGGGAGACTTCATTCTGAGGGGGACTGAGGGGGTTATCTGCCGCCCCGACCCCCTAGCCTGGGAAATCTGCTGCTTCCCGGGGGCCCACATCCGAGACATTGTGGAGGAGATCCCAAAGCTCCTCCAGCCCACAGAACACTATCCCATGCTCCTTATTCATGTGGGCACCAATGACATGGGTCGGAGCGCTCCCAGGCGGGTCATGAGGTGCTACAGGGATTTGGGACTGGGGCTAAAGGATCTGGGGGCACAGGTGGTGTTCTCTTCAATCCAGTCTTGGGGTATAGGCTGAGGAGGGAGAGGAGGATCCAGGTAGTCAACCAAAGACTGTGGCACTGGTGTCATTGGGAAGGCTTTGGCTTCCATGACCACAGCCCGCTCTTTGGCGAGAGAGGCAGTTAGCTGCTGGGAAGAGATGGCCTCCACCTCTCTGCTGGGAAGGAGGCTTTTCTCAGCCAGACTGGCTGACCTGCTCCACCAGGCTTTAAACTCAGCCCACTGGGGGACGGGGGGACTACCACCACTGCTGGCCTGCTAAGCAACCCTTGCAAAGCCAGCAGGCCAAGGCACTTAAGGGAGCCCACCCCTGCCCCAGCCCTGGTACAATGTGTGGGCAAGGCAAGAGCCCCCAAGGGGACACTTGCCTGCCTGTACATGAATGCCAGGAGCTTGGGGAATAAGCAGGAGAAACTCGTCCTTTTGCTTAACGCAAATAATTATGACGTCATAGGGATAATGGAGACCTGGTGGGACTCCACCCATGACTGGACCACAAGTATAGATGGCTATACCTTGTACACGAGGTATTGAATAGATAAAAGAAGTGGGGGTGTAGCTCTGTATGTTAAGGAAAGCTACGCGTCCCTGCAAGCTGATATTGGTGACCAGGGTGGACAACTGGAGACCCTCTGGGTTAAAATCCATGGGGAACACAGCACAGGGGACACAACAGTGGGAGTCTACTACAGACCTCCCACCCGAAGTCAAGAGATTGATCAGGAGTTCGCCCGGGAACTGGCTGAGGCCGCATGCTCCAGGACCATGGTTGTCATGGGTGACTTCAATTACCCAGACATCTTGTGGGAGGATCACTCAACAAAATCCGAGCGGTTGCAAAGCTTCCTGTCATGTGTGGATGACCTCTACCCTACCCAAGACGTCTACGGGCCAACGAGAGGTAAAGTGCTGCTCGACCTGGTACTGGCTACTGGGGATGACCTAGTTGGTGACTAGTGATTGATGGGAAGCTGGGTGACAGTGACCATGAGCTGATCACCTTCACCATCCGCTGTAAAGCTGGCAAGTCAGTCAGCAACACGGAAGTCCTTGACTTCAGTAAAGCCAACTTTGACAAGCTCAGGAGGCTTGTCAGTGAGGCCCTAAGGAACCATGACCCCAGGGGGAGGGGAGTCCAGGAAGAGTGGTTGCTCCTTAAGGGATCAATCCTCAATGCACAAGCTGATTCTATTCCATCTCGGAGGAAAGGCAGCAAGAGGGCACAGCAGCCCCCCTGGCTCTCTAGGGATCTAGCAGACCTCCTGAGGCTAAAAAGTAAGGCCTACAAAGGATGGAGGATGGGATTTACCTTCAAGGAGTAATCTGCACTGGTCCGGTCTTGCAGGGAACAAACCAGGAAAGCCAAGGCTGCAACTGAACTCCAACTAGCCTCCAGCATCAAGGACAATAAAAAGTCCTTTTTCAGATATGTGGGGAGGCGGGGGAAAAACAAGAACAACATCGGGCCCCTGTTGAACCAGATGGAACAACTGACAACTGATGCCCAGGATAAAGCCAACCTCTTAAATGGGTACTTTGTGTCGGTCTTTCATCAGTTCCATGGGGCACCCATGCCCGCTATGGGACAGGGAGGTCCGGGTGAGGGAGATCCCTTGCCCTCCATCATGCTGAGCTTGTAAAGGAACACCTTGAAAGGCTGGATAGCTTCAAGTCAGCTGGCCCTGACAATCTACACCCCAGGGTACTCAAGGAGCTGGCGAGCATCATAGCCCAGCTTCTGGCACAGATCTTTGAGAACTCCTGGTGCTCTGGTGTAGGGCCCAAAGACTGGAGGAAGGCCAATGTGGTGCCTATCTTCAAGAAAGGGAGGAAAGTGGATCCAGCAAACTACAGGCCCATCAGCTTGACTTCTATCTTGGGGAAGATCTTAGAAAAGTTTATTAAAGAGGCCATCCTTAATGGACTGGCCAACACCAACACCCTGAGGGATAGCCAGCATGGGTTTGTTGTGGGTAGCTCTTGCTTGACCAATCTCATTTCCTTCTATGACCAGGTGACCTATCACCTGGACAAGGGAGAAGAGATGATGTCATATATCTTGACTTCAAAAATGCCTTTGATCTGGTATCCCATGATCACCTCTTGGCAAAGCTGGCCAATTGTGGCCTTGGGTCCACCACGATCCACTGGCTGGGCTCCGTGGTCGGACCCAGAGGGTGGTAAAAGACCCCAGATACTGGGGTGACCACCAGTATCTGGGGGAACGTTTGTTCACCAGAGCGCCCCCAGGGATGATGAGGTTGAACGGTTATAAACTCCTGCAAGACTGTTCCAGGCCGGACATAAGGAAGAATTTCTTTACTGTCTGAGCCCCCAAGGTCTGGAATAGCCTGCTATCGGAGGTGGTTCAAGCACCTATATTGAACACATTCAAGAGAAAATTGGATGCTTATCTTGCTGGGATCCTATGACCCCAGTTGACTTCCTGTCCTTTGGGCAGGGGGCTGGACTCGATGATCTTCTGAGGTCCCTTCCAGCCCTAATGTCTATGAAATCTATGAAATGAAACTATTCCAACAGAGTTTATTCTGTCTCAGTCCTCAAATACTTTGAGGTGGTTACATCCTTGTGATGTCTACTCTTTGTGACTTCTACATCCTCTATGAGGAACTATGATATCTAGGATTGAGAGCTGCTGGCTATTATGACAGCCTTGGAAGAACAACAGCATCTGCTGGAGAGGGCCCACTACCTAGTCCAGGTGATAACAGACCACAAAAATTTTGAGTACCTCCAGACAAGTCAGAAACTGAATTCACACCTAGTCCACTCATCACCATACCAAGTTCACCAAGTTATATTCTTTTTCCCATTTTGTTTTTGTGGTCACTTATTGCCCAGATAACTAACAGTCAGAAGGCAGATACACTGTCCATAAAAATGAACACCCTATGCCAAGCCCACCACTCCTTTCTACCATCCTCCAACCCAGGAACTTTATTTGAGGCACCACTCAGGAAAGCCTGGCTTGCCCATGAGCCCCAAGTTTTGCATGAACCTTTGGAGACCTGACCCAATTCCGATTTTCTGGATACCTGACCCAGCAAGTCTCCTGGCTTTATGTTCTGCCTGATCCTCTGGATCTCTGACTTGGTTCCTCAGACAGATCTCCTGGCTTCTGGCTTCCTGGCTTCCCTACATTCAGAATTGGTATTCTCCCTGCAGTCCTGACTACCTAAGAATTGGCATGACAGTCGCAGAATAAGGATGCTGGATTTCAGAAAAGGAGACTTCAGCAAACTCAGAGAACTGGTGGGCAGGATCCTCTTGGAGGCAAGTCTGAGGCAAAAGGAGTTCAGGAGAGCTAGCTGTACTTTAAGGAGGCCTTTTCAAGGGCACAGAAGCAAGCTATCCCAGTGTGACAGAAAAATGGAAAGTGCAACTAGGAGGCCAGCCTGCCTAAACAGAAATCTCTTCAATGAGTTGAAATGTAGAAGAATGGTCATACTACTAGGGAAGAGAATAAGAGTATCACATGGACATGCAGGGAGAAAACTAGGAAGGCCAAAGCACAATTTGAGATATACCTGGCAAGGTATGTAAAAGGCAGTAAAAAGGGATTCAACAAGTATGTCAAAAGTAAGATTTAAGACCAAAGAAAATAGGTCCCTTACAGAATGCAGAAGTCAATCTAGTTAGAAATGATAAAAATAATTCTGAAGTACTTAATGTGTGTTTTTTACTTCAGCCTTCACAAATAGGGTCAACTACTGGATGATGAGTGCAGTTGGCAGCAAAGATAGGGAAGAAGAAAAAGAGCCTAGAGCAGAGGAAGAATAGGTTAAGGAGTTCTTAGAGAAGCTAGTTTTTTTTCAAGTCAGCAAGACCAGATGGGATGCACTCTGGAGTATTCAAGGAATTGGCTGAAGTAATTAAGGAGTCATTCTCAGAGGATAGTCTTTGAGAATTATTTGAAGTTGTGTGAGATCCATGAAGATTAGAAAAGGACAAATATGATATTCATCTAAGAAAGAGAAGGAAGAGTCAGGGAATGACAGACCAGTCCGCCTGACCTCAATACCTGGAAAGATCATCAACCAAGTCCTCAAGAAATCTGAATAAAGTGCATAGAGGAGAACAGTGTGATCAGGAACAGCCAACATGGATTCACCAAGGGCAAATCATCCCTGACCTACCTGATTTCCTTCTATGATAAGGTGACAGGTTCTGTAGATAGGGCCTAAACAGTGGATGTGATATTCTTTGACTTTAGCAGGGCTTTTGACACTGTCTCCCACAACATTCTTATTACTATGCTAAGGAAATACAGACTAGAGGAAAGTACTGTAAGGTGGATACATAAGTTTGGATCGTTGTGTTCAAGAAGCAGTCCTCAATGGCTCAATGTCTAGTTGGGAGGTGGTGTCAAGTGGGGTTGGGAGGAGGTGTCAAGTGGGGTTCCCCAGGGGTTTGTGCTGGAGCTGGTAATGTTCAACATCTTCATTAATGGTTTGGATGATAGGATTGAGTGTACATTTAGCAAACTTGAGGATGACACAAATTTTAATGGAAGTGTGGATACTGGAGGGTAGAGCTAGGTTCCAGAATGATCTGGATAGACTGGATAAATGCTCTGCCATCAAGAAAATGAAAGTCACCATGGGCAAGTGCAGTCCTGCATTTGGGAAGGAATAACAGTATGCACAAATACAGAGTGGGGAAAGACTGGCTAGGCTGCAGTACTGCAGAGAAGGACCTAAGGGTTATAGTGGGTCATAAACTGAATATGAGCCAACAGTATTCTCTTGTTGCAAAAAAGGCCAACACAGTATACAGGTTTATATTAACCAGAGTGGCACTTGCAAATCAATGGAAATTATTCTTTCACTCTGGCAGTGTTGAGCCCTCAGTTGTAGTGCTGTGTCCAGTTTTGGGCCCCGAACTTCAAGAAGAATGTGGCTATATTGGAAAGAGTCCAATGGAGAGCAAAAAAATTATTAGACACCTGAGAAGCATGTTTTATGATGAAAGGGTGAAAAACTACAGTATGTGTTATTGAATCCAAAGGAGAGAAGATTGGGGTGGAGTGGAGATTTTATAAAAGTCTTCAAAATAAGTAGCAATTATAGAGACAATAGAGCTAAAAATTTATCTGTGTTATAGAGGATATACCGGACAGGTCTACAACTAATAGCCTGCAGCTTCAGTAGAGGAAATGTAGGTTGGAGATTAGGAGGAACATTCTGACTATGAGAGTGGTCAACCATTGGAAGAGGCTACCTAGAGAAGGTGTAGAATCTCCAGCTCTAGAAATTTTCAATAGCAGATTAAACAGACACTTGGCTGGCACGGTTATCCCCAAGGCTCCCCCTCCCCTCTGGTGTCTTCACTTCACCCCACAACTTAGTATCATCTGCAAACTTGGACAGAGTACACTTTATGGCCACATCCAAGTCACTGATGAAGACACTGCAGAGTACAAGTCCAAGGACCAAGCCCTGTGGGATTCCACTGCCCACACCCTTCCAGATCAATACTGATCCATCCACCACCACTCTCTGGGTGTGATGCCCAAGCCAATTTGCCACCTGCTGGGCCATGTAATCATCTAAGTCACAGCCTCTTAATTTCATAGTTTCATAGTTTCATAGTTTTAGGGTCGGAAGGGACCTAATAGATCTTCTAGCCCG
>NW_005842090.1:2398786-2399181 GCF_000455745.1 Alligator sinensis
GCCAGGGGCCCTGCAATAACCCCAGCTAGCTCCCTCAGCACCCTGGGGTGGAGAGCATCCGGACCCGCTGACTTGAACGCGTCCAGCCCCTCCAGAAGTTCTCTAACCCGGTCCTCCCCAACCTGAGGTCTGAAGGCGATCCCCTCGCGTCCGGCTTCTATCACAGCAGGGAAGTCCTGGTCCCTGCACAAGAAAACGGAGGTGAAGAATTGGTTAAAGAGGTCCGCTTTATCCTCTGACGCAACCACCAGATAAACCACCATCCTCTGACGCAACCAACCAAATAAACCACCATTTATTTCATAGATTCATAGTTTCATAGATTCATAGATGCTAGGGTCAGAAGGGACCTCAATAGATCATCAAGTCCGACCCCCTGCATAGGCAGGAAAGCG
>NW_005842090.1:2400482-2413788 GCF_000455745.1 Alligator sinensis
GCCAGTGGCTGTGCAGTGATGTCGGCCAGTACCTTCAGTACCCTCGGATGGAGCTCATCCGGGCCTGCCGACTTAAATGCATCCAGTTCCTCCAGGTGCCTCTGCGCCATCTCAGGGTCTATGCTTGGTAGTCTGTTGCCCTGCTGCTGCCTCTCTACAATCCCAGTGAGAGACTTGTCTTGCCCCTCACTTAGGAACACTGAGGCAAAGAACTCATTGAGGAGTTCAGTCTTGTCCCCCCTGTCCATCACCAATTGCTTCTACCCATTTAGTAGGGGTCCTATTCCACCCTGGGCCTTCCTTTTACTCCCTATATAGCTGAAAAACAATTTCTTGTTATCCTTAACTTGGGATTCCATCCTCAGCTCCATGGTAGCTTTGGCCCGTCTAAATGCCTCCCTACAAGCGCGAGCAGAGGAGGTATACTCCTCCTCAGAATACTCTCTTCCTTCTATAAGAATTTATAAGAATGGGATGAGATACCATATTGAAGGCCTTCCTAAAATCCATATAAACGACATCCCCCTCTACTCCTGCATCTAAGCATTTTGTGACTTGGTCATAAAAAGAAACAAGATTAGTCAGGCATGATCTACCTGCTACAAATCCATGCTGGTTGCTCTGCTGCATTATTTTTGCCACTGGACACCCACAAATATGATTCTTAATAATTTTTTTCAAAGACTTTTCCAAGAAATTTGATGAGTGCAGTGGAGATCTTATGACTCTGAAATCTCAGTCAGTCTTCTTTCCCCAATAGACAGTGATTCTCAGCTTTGTCTTAGACTGTGAAGCTAAAGTGGGAAATGATATCATAAATATTGTAAATGGGGAAGGGGGGATTATTAAACTCTACTGAACTCTTGAAATTTGACATCTGAGTGTATTTTTATTGCCTTTATTTTTTTTTCTGCTTCATTGAACCTTGCTAGGTTATTACTCCTCAGTCCAAGAATTACATATTTCATCAAGGTATGGCCATGTGAAAATCAGGATTATTATGTAAACTGCTTTATAGTATTTACTATTATGGATAAGAACCACACCTGTTATAATAATGGCTTCTTAGGTTAGCTCCAATGACTTTTCTCCTCATCTTAATTTTATACCACTATAGGGGCAGAAAGAAGAAGGAATTGTGGAATATATAAAGGAATGCAGCAGAAGCATAGTAAATGTAATATCCCCATGGTACTTAGTTAGCAGTTTCTTACTGAATTGGATACAACAGATCATTAATACTTTCTAATTCCTTGCCAATCTTGATGTTACAGAACCAGCAGGGAAAGATCTAATGGAAACAGTATGTGGATATTACTTTTTTCTCTTTTAGTTTCCTGTTTCATCTGTACGTAGTAGCATGCAAAAGAGAAAATGAGACTTCACTATGATGTAAAGCAAACAAGAGTATAAAAACCATGAAAAACAGAATGGGATAAAATGCTTCAAGAAAATGATAAGTTGGCACAAACTTCCATCACTTTTGAGCTAATTTAGAAATGTCTCCAGTTTGCATCAGTTCAGAATACTCTCTTCCTTCTAACTGATTCTTAGTAGAGTAAGAAGAGGTGGGCAAAAGAAACACCAGCCACAGGTGCCAACATAGTGTGCCCCACCCCTGCAGTGTCCACATCACAGAAGTAAGAGCAGCCTTATGGCATTGTTCTTGCAGCAGCACCAGCTGGTGCCCAGACACTAGGGCTGTGAGAAACAGGACCGTTTCACTTCGACTTCCATTTCACTGTTTCAAGGGGACAGAGAAGGATCACAGCCACTGGCCAGCTACCCAGTCAATATCAGAGCAGTCCTTCCCCCATCTTCCACTTCCCTCTCCTTACTTTTTGTTTCCCTGCAGGCAAGTTCAGCTTCAGCTTCGAAACTCAAAACATTTAGAAACTTTCAAAATGTTTTGACTGCCCTCATTTTGTTTTGACACTCTTTCAAAGCCCTTCATTTTGTTTCGTTTTGTTTCAATTTCGCTGTTTTGAGCTCAAAATGAGTCAAAACAGCCAGTGAAATTTCGCACAGCCCTAACAGACAGCCTACTGTTGCTGCTTCAAGAACAAGAGCTGGGGTGGGCAAAGCATGAGACTGTGGCAGCAGCAGCAGCATAGCCTGGGACTGTTTTGGAATTCCTTGTTACAGGCAAGGCTCCTGCACCCCCTATTCCTGCAACCTGCCCTCTTTCACCCCCTGCTCTTGGAACCATGTGCTACATCCTCTTTGGAACTGCATGCCAACCTTGCTTCTTATGCCTCTGCTGATTCTCCTCCTACCTTGCAACACAATGGTGAGAACCCTCTCCACAAGCCTTGTCATCTGTCTGTCTGTCTTGAAATGTTCCATTAGGGAATAATCTGAAATGTGCGTAAGGAAGAGGACCAGAAACTTATTGGAACATTACCAGGCTGAAGGAAGAACATTGTGAGATCCTTGAAGAGAGATTCCAGATCCGTAGTTCCCACCAGGATCTTCCAAAACTGAGAAGGTAAAAATAGACTTCTTGGAGTCAGATCAGGAAAACGCCAAGTGCCACTTTCTCTCCTTTCTGTGGCTCAGTAGGGATATTTTTCTCTCTGATCTGACTCCCAGAAATCTACTGTGATCACCTTTATATTCGAAGATCAAATTTCTGTAGGAACCATAGATTTGAAACCTCTCTTCAAGGATCTGGATTCTACTACGCTCAGTAACTTTAATTTAAAGTAATTATTTTTCCCAATTAATTTCCCCCTCCCCCCTAAAAATATAGGACTCCCAAGGGCATAAAGGGGTTCTGTTATTTCCAAAGTTTCCCCCATTGTCCTGAAATGTGGGTCTGACAACTACAGGCCCCACTGTATTAGAAGGAAGAAAACATATACAGAATACATTTTAGGAACAATAAATATGATCTAATATGCCTTTTACAAAATACTCTGGGGTTTTTTGTTTTGGTTTTTTTGTTTTGGTTTTTGCATTGGTGTGTGTCTTGGGGAGGAAATCCCTGGCTTTTCAATTGGCTAAAATCATCATTTCATTTTGGACTCAGATCTTTAGATGCTAATGCAAATTATGATCTAGGTGAGTACAAAGATAGAAACAATTCTGTACTGGAATGTCTCCATATAATAAAGGCTTCAAGGAATGAGTAATACATGTGCATTAGCTTCATGGCATTCAGATCCTTGAACTTGTTCTTGCACTAAATGTTTGACCTTAACCCTAATTTATCACATGATAATATGATAAATATTGTCAATACTATATATGTGGTATGTGTTCTGGTGTATTTATATACACTATTTAAATATATGTGTTGCCAGTGGTTCTCTCTAGTTATAACTAGGCAATGATTAGATTACTCCATTTTACTCTTTGGCTAATTTCTTTTCTCTTCTCCACCAACATTAAGTCCTTTTCTGCTGGTATTGTGGTTTTTGTTATTCCCTATAGCAAGGTGACAAAGTAGATGCTCTCTCCCAAGAAAGGCACTGTCATCAGAGTTACAATTTTATTTCACTCTTCTAGGGTGGCATTAGAGATTGATTACTTTATACCTTATCTCAGAAAACTAACAGGCTCTCCTTCTTCATCATACCTGATGTCATAGACCCAGGTAAACAGGAACCCTGAGTTTATCCCTGAGTCCAAACCTCATCTTCAGCAGCTTGATTCACAACAGCCTTGCTTGCAGTGCTGTTTTACCCACTGTATTTTCCAGTCATTTTCTTATACATACACCTCAATGATTTAGTTTGCAGAGATGTCAGTTATTGTTAGTACTTGTTGATGTGGTTGCATACTAGAGATCCTTGTTTAGTACAGGTTCTTAATTGCATTTGACTTTATCATATTTTTAAAGAAAATTAAATCTGGTAGCACACAAAATATTGCCAGTTTTTAATTACTAATTACTACTTATACTACAATTTGATCCAGGCATGCATCATCCAGATTGAGTTTTCTTAGTCTGGCGGGCCTATACAAACACAATGATAGACATTTGTTTTTGCCCTAATCATATAAGAAGAGAAGGAGCTTATTAAAGAAATAAAAAATGTAACATTTATACAAAATCAATAGAGCGCATATCACATGGTTTAAAAGCTGATCAACTGATGTAGTTATGGGGAATCATGACTGATTGCATTGTTTCTAGTGGGGTTCCAATGTCTTGTAGGGCCCAAAATGAACAATATTTCTATCCACGATCTGGAAGTACATAAAAAACATTACTACTATAAATTAGTGGAGGTCACACAGGCCAGCATAATGGTTCAATTACAATGGGAACTGTCACAACCCAGTGATTTTTGGTGCCTCGGCACAGTGGGATTTTCTTGCCACGTGAGAGCCTCTTGCACAGCGAGGGTTTTGCTGAACAGACAAACCTTGGTGCAAGAGAGTTCCTGCCAATTTGCAGCCTTCTTTGCAAGGTGCATTTCTTCTTTGCAGCACAGAAATGCACGGTGCAAAGAGTTCCCGCTATTCGAATGTAAATTTGTGTCCCGCTATTGGCCAGTGCTAAATTATTCACACGTAGCGGCTGGTAATTGGCCTGCTGGCCGTTTAAAATTCCGTGCGACTTCCGCCCAAGTCGAAGAGCTTTGAGCACGCTGCAGAGTGCCTCTGAAGTTATCTGACTTGCGGCTGCCGATCGATAGACTGATCACCTATCGATCTTTCTTCCCATCACCGAGCGCAACCCCGACGTACCCCTTTCCCCGCCGGCTTCGAATTGCGGACGGATTAACTGGCTTGGGCCCCACCAGCTGGAACAACTCGTGTGGTTGTTCAGACGACCAGACCACCTGCGTCCTGATTGAAAGTGGTGTGAGTAAAGTTTTTTGCAACCGATAAGTTGTGCTTGCCTCTCCATTCACCAGCCCGCCCTAACGTACGAGCAATCTCTGAATCACCTCGAGTCGGCTCTGGCCGTCCGAGACAGGAACAAATCAGAGTAATACAATTGGATCACTTGGTTAGCTAAGGCCATTCAATAAAATGGGTTTTTAATAGAGCTACATACAAAATCATCTAGGTAACAAGGGTGTAGGCAGGCCCTACAGAATGGATTGTATCCTGGAAAGCAGTGACTCTGAAAATTATTTAAAGGCCATAATGGACAAACAGCTGAACATGAGTTCAGTATAATGCTGTGAATCCTTGAATCTATCTGTTTGTTGGTCTATCTATCTATAGAAATAATGAGTAAGAATGGTGAGGTGATTTTTATCTATATGTATGGTATTGGAGAGCCTTGATCATCTTGATCAAAAGGATGATTAGGTTGTGATTTGCTTGTGGCATATAATTTCCTTCACTGGAAAGAATTCTTTATACTAAAAGTCTCTTTCTTCAAATAGAGAAAATAATACAGGAATTAATCATTGAAAGTTAAAACCACACAAATTAAAATAAAATATCAAACAGGAAACTTAAGTGAGGGTGATTAACTATCAGAACAAATTACCAAAGGAAGAGGTGGATTTACTATCTCCTGAACTCTCTAGATTGGGTGTCTTTGTGGAAGATATGCTTTTGCCAAAGACAAGATAATGGGACAAGTACAGGAAGAACTGGATAAATTTCTGTGACTTGTGGTGTTAATTTGATCTGTTGATCTAATGGACCCTTTTGCCCTTAAAATCTATTCCACTATGAATACAAAACGGCATGGGAAAAATTACTATGGAATGTGTAGTGATGTGCGCACGCACACACACCGCCCCTTTATAAATAAATCTTGACTTTTCTTATTTGGCCCTCAACCTAGCCCCTGGCTGTAAGTTGTTTATGTCATGGTAAAAGTAGGTTTTTAGAACTGATGAGAGTTTTGAAGTTACTCTTTGAAATCTTGGCTTTGGGCTTGTAGAATTGGGGTACTAGCATTAAACTCAGGAAATATATAATGTTCTAGGAAGAGCTTAACAATATTGTTCTGAGAATGCTAATAACAAAAGATTGTTCAACTTTAAAAGGAAATTAAATTACTAAAATGCAGCATAGCAATGAAATAAATGAGAAGTGAATACATCTCTCCCTCTGACAGGTTTGGTACAATAATCATATTTTGCCATTTGTTAGAGGGTTTTTTTAATATGTGTTTGTTCATGAAACAAGCCCAGTCATGGCCCATCAAATCATTCTTGCTATTTGCAATTAATTGTGTGGGCAGAATACACTGTAATGGCTTTAACAAATGCCTTTTTTGATGAATGCATATCACATGTCCTGGCATTAAGCATTTAAGCCGTGTTTACTTTAAATGAACCTGAGGCATTTTTGGAGAATCTGTTCCTTCAGTGGATGTATCCTATATTTATTATCTGTTTAAATGACTTTCATATTTACTATAGCTAGAGCCTTTTCTGACCTACCATAACTTGGAAATCCATTGGTTTACACGTGCTGAAGATCTGGTTTTATAAAGGGGTGTGTGTGTGTGTGTGTGTGTGTGTGTTAGTGTGAGAGAGAGAGAGAGAGAGAGATGCAATGTCTAATAGGATATTGTGCAGTGTTTAAGTAATTAATTGATCTTGACCTATCAAGGAAACCATTTATTAAGGAGCAGATATTCTTAAATATCTGGAAGATTCTAATACCCCAAAAGTGAAACATTTCATGTCAAATCAAAAAGGATAATATCTCTGTTTTTATCTCCAACTAAAGGTAAACCAAGCATTTCATTTGAAGTTCTAAACTGCCACATATAAAATTCTTCTATTAGATTTCCAGCACTATTCTGCAGACTCAAGAAGTCCACACTTTGTATGTTTTTGAGCTGTTCTAAAGCCAGCTTTTGAGATTTACCTATCTCTGATTTTCATACACATTTCCGTCATGCACTGTGATAGGTAGTGGTGAAGAAAGGAACAGGAAATGGGGTCTGGACCTACAAGATCAGCCCCAAAGGATCAAAATGGCTGATGCCATACTACAGTAGCACAGGGCACATCTACACAAGATGCTAACTATGCAGTAGCCTAATAACACTGCATAGCAGTGCATCACAGCACAGACAGTGCTAATACACTCCTGCACAGTATTATTAGGCTATTGCTCAGTAGCATCACTAAAAAAGCATTCACCAGTGCACATTTATTTAGGACTTGATTAAATGTGTAGTATTTAATGCAAGTACTAAATTAAATGCACAGTAGCCACTGCACATTAGTGAACATGTAGATGCACCTGGTACAGTTCAAATTAAGAAACAGAGCAAAAACGGAACTTTTACCAGTCCAAGACCACCTTTGAAATTAAGACTGGTTATACTCCATTTCCTAAATGCTGTCATCTAGTATGGTAGGTGGGGATGAGTTTCAATTAACAGGACTTTAATCCTTAATAAATAGAAAAAGCAGAACTACCAACCTGAATGACAAGTTACATAAAAAACAATATTTTTCAGGAGCCCACACATTTTAAATATAAGACATTCTTTGTAATAATGGGCAAATCTTTAAAACGTTTAAGCACTCAATAGATTGTATAAGCCTGCAGAAATATTGATCCTTATGCAAAGCACTTTAGGATTGTTTGGTACCAATTCTTCTCCATCCTTTATCTTTTGTTCAATAACAATGCACCTGCCCTGTTCCCACAACCAGTAAACCATGCCTTTTCCACTCCCTCTTAGGAACAGCTCAGCAGGACAGAATATTTTTTTATAAATGTCCTTCTCTGTTTCCTTTTTACAGAAGAAAAGGAGGAAAGAAACTCTACAATTATTTTGTACTAGTTGTAAAGACATTGAACAGGCTTTGTAATCTAAAGCACTGTATTCAGTGTGTGAAAACTATTTAGTAGTGACTCCCTGTTGATAACAGCAGTTGCTAACAGCATTGGAGCAGAATATTAAACAGTGCTATCTCTTTATACAATATAAAACAAACTCTTCAGTCCATAAAGCTTGTGATAACTACTGAAGCTGCACTAGGCTTCTCCTACACTTAGTATCAGAAACGGAAAGCAAATTTAAAGGTGTCAAAATAGGATTTCAGTTATAAGTTGTGATTTTTTTTTTTAATGAAGAATGGAACAAAAGATCCTCATGACCTGGGTCCTGGGGAATTCTAAAGCAAATGTTGAGCTACTGTGCTTAGTACATGACCTCTTATTTTGGAGTGATTGAAATTCCTCTTAGTGCTAGGGTTCAAGGACGTTCTTCTAAACTCAGAAGTGCTCCTATGTTATGATGATACTTGTGAACCATTTGGGGTGGGGGGGGAGCTGACTGCAACATTCATTCAGTTTGTTCTGCCAAGTGGCCTTAGTAGTTCCAGAAAAGGCAACTGGAGCTTGCTGCTTTCTTAGTAGAAGGTAATACCTCTTTATTTACTCTTGAACTACTCTGTCTTGAAAGGAAGGATGGTGTGATGGTTAGGGTACTTGACAAACACTCACAGAACCTGAGTTAAAGTCTTTCTCCCTCAGAGATGTCTTGTGTGATGTTACCCTGGGTAAATCTCTGAATTTATTTTTGCCTTAGTTACCCATCTGTGAAATGAGTGTTACTTCCTGTGTTTTCTTGTTCATTTAGACTGTGAGTTCTTCAGGACAGAGGCTGTCTTTTAATATACATATATACCTTGTCTAGTACCACCAGTCCCAGATCTCACTTGAGACCTTTATGTAGCACTGCAATAAAAAATATTAGTAATAATCTGTGTCAGTCAAGGTTTAGGTTTGGTGAACGATATCTACACTCAGATATCTGGATCTGATGAAGATCTGTTTTAAAAAAATCCACTGAGAGTAATACAATGGGATAGATTTATGACATCTAGATCCTCATCTTTATTTAGTATACAATGAAAATCCTCTGTAGTTTAATACTGGATGATAGTTATACAACAGTAAAAGGCAGTCTTCTGTGTGATACATAAATTTCCCATCAGCAGCAAAGAGTAATGTGTGCATTTGAATTAGAAATCATCAAGTTATGATGTACCTATGTATGTGAATGGTATGAAACCATAGAGCAGTACCATGGGCTTCTACCATCTGGTTGTTTCACACTGCTTGACAAATATAGCAGGAAGGTTAAATAAATTGGGTGCCAGGATTTCGTCATACACTGGGGAATATGTCAGTAGAGCAGAGATGTCATACATGCTGGAAAGCCATAAGCATCTGATCCAGAAGAGTTTCCCCTCAGGTAACTCTGAGTAATCCTGGGACCAGTGCAGGTTACAGTGGGTGCAGTTTACACATGCAATTAATTTGAAGCAATGAACTCTGGAGCAGTTTGAGCTGGAGTAAATTACTCCCAGGCACAGCATCTACAAGTTCACTGGGAGAGCAACAATTTGAGCTGGGGCAGTGCAGTTTACACCTGTGTTGGGGGCATGGTGGGGGCGGGAATAGGTGGGTGGTCAGCTCTGGTCCCCAGTGGCAGCAGTGGGTGGCAGAGGGGCTGGTTGGGGCATGAGGGTGCTGAAAGTGCAGAGCCAGGTGGGTAGATGGAAGGCAGGAATCTGGCACCCTGCTGGCTGAGCTCCCCGGGCACAATTTACACCTGCAGTCAGCATCTACACATGCATTTAATCACAGTTAATTATCCTACCATAAGATAGTACTGTCAGGGACTGTCCCTCCAATGTCAGGGACAGTAGTATCTTATAGTGGTGTTAATTAGTTTGCTGAAGCCTAATAGCATTGCACATGTAGACAGCGATGCTTTACTTTGCAGCCAATTAGTCTACTCCACAGTTAAGTGCACAACTCTGGAGCAGTTTGAGCTGGAGTAAATTACTCCCAGGCACAGCATCTACAAGTGCACTGGGAGAGCAACAATTTGAACTGGGGCGGTGCAGTTTACACCAGTGTTGGGGTCATGGTGGGGGCGGGAATAGGTGGGTGGTCAGCTCTGGTCCCCAGTGGCAGCAGTGGGTGGCAGAGGGGCTGGTTGGAGCATGAGGGTGCTGAAAGTGCAGAGCCAAGTGGGTAGATGGAAGCCAGGAATCTGGCACCCTGCTGGCTGGGCTCCCCGGTCACAATTTATACCTGCAGTCAGCATCAGAGGAGGAGTAAAAATGACTGAAGTTCTGTCAACACTGAAGTTTGAAGCGTAGTGTAGATAAACCTGAAATAATTTTTAGCTAGCTTAGAGACTGGTAGCAGTCTAATCATGGCAAGAACTGCCAAAAAGCAGGGTAAATTTGTTTAGGCTGAACTCCATGCTTCCACAGAGATGGCTAGCACACAATTTCATTAGTTACACTTTCCCACTTTTTATCTTGGTATTCAACATGAGCTCAGCTTAGCTGGATGGGAGGATCTAGTCCAGGGGTGGTCAATCATTTTGGGCGGAGGGCAACTTACTGAGTTTTGGCAAGCCATCAAGGGCTGCATGACAGGCAGCCGGGGCAGATATATATTAATTTTCTAAATTTTTTAGGGGCCCCGCAAGCCAGATAGAATGACCTGGCGGGCCGCATCTGGCCCACAGGCCACATTTTGCCCACCCCGATCTAGTCTAATGATCTGAACAATTTTGAAATTTTTAAGTTTGGCTTTTGAAATCTGTCCATGTTATGTTTTGAAATATTTTTCAATATATTTGATTTGCTGCTAAGAGCATTAGTAATGAACAATGACCCTGTGTGGTAATATTTCAGATACAGATGTGTTATTGCATGCACTCACATTTTACATGTAGATCTGATTTCTTGGGTACTATTGAGAGTTGAATAGCACTAGTGATTCCATAGGGTTTCACTTGCTTCTCTTATGTAGGACTTTTGAGATGAGTCTGAAGACCATTCCAGGGAACACTTTGTGGGTCCTTGAGCCCTGAGACTGGCATTGAGGCATATGGTCATAAATCTTCCATATCATTTCTGCTGCCTAATTTATGGGCTTTAGTGCTCATGGAGTGGAAGGAAATAGCCAAGATTGATTTTCATAGTGGTGATCCCAGGCCCACCAGGGAGGCAATATAGGCCTAGCCTTAATACCATCACCAGGAGATCTGCCCTAAGAATCACTTGATCATCATTCACTTTTACCAGAAGAAGAGTAATATTTTTTCCTATGCTTCATTTTATCCTAAGCTGAACTTTGAAAATTGAAGGCTGCTATGAAGAGCTAAGATGTTAACATTTTCTGTGAAGCGTAAGTGAGCATCACAGACCAATAATGGAGAGCAAATTGTTATTGTTGTGCTTTTTTATAGGTGGGGTTCATTGCTTTACTAAGAGAGCCATGGCAATAAATAACAATAAATAATATATTAATCAAATTGCATCACTTCTTTATTGCTCATGAAATATTTGCAAGCACATCATGAATTTCTTAACTGCATTTGTTATTCTAAATTATTCACAAGTTTTTTGGGATATTTTTATAGTAAAATTTCCTTCCTTGATGGAAGGCATAAGGCTCTAGCTGTTGCTTAAGTCCCGCTTAGGTAGACCTTAAGCTTTCTGCCTGGGAGAGACTTTTGTCCTGCATGCACAGCTCATGAAGTCTTCCCTGTAAACATTGCAGATTTGAAATTCATGTTGTGTTGATTAGCGACCTAGATTGCCATAGTATTTTTTCTGCTTTGTCATTGGATAATGCAAACAGAATGTTAATAGTAAAAATATGTAATACCTAACAATTAGAAGCTCCTTTGGGAAGTAGTTAAAGATCCAGGCAAACATCCTCCATCAAAGGGGCAAATATCTTCACCACAACTAAGGTAATGACAGTAGGTTAGGAGATGCAACTCCTACTAGCATTAGTAGTAGGAGTTGCATCTCCTAACCTACTGTCATTACCTTAGTTGCTTCTGATTGTTACAATATAGACTGAGGCTTAAATGAGATGCAGAATTTCCTTTAATGATGGAAGGACTTGAAAACAATCTCTCTTGTAAAGTGTAATGAAGAGCTCTTGTTGACTTGATTTTTCTTTTCCGCACAGCAGTACAGATGTGCTTGCTTTAGTATCAAAAACAAATTGATGTGACTTCTAGCAGTAAAGGAAAATAACAAAGCAATCATATGGAGATTGGGAAGTCATTTGAGAGGAGACAATGCCTTTAGCATATACTCCCTCAAGGGTCTAAAATTAACAATAATAGCTGAGAATTATGCAAAGACCGTGGCTGGTTGTTTTGTGGATTCTCAAGAATAGTGATGGCAGTACTCAGCCCTTTCAAGTGTCTGCAAACAGAGAGAGCCCATGTGAAGAGGTAGACTGGTCCAGGTCCAGCACATACACCATGCTAGCAGAGAAGAAATCTGGGAGCCTTGTTACATGTTAAACTGTGAGCTGCTCAAATATTGATCAGCGTCAGTGCTAGCTCCAGTTTGGAGCAGTTTCTTGTTCAAGTCAGCAAGGGGCCAGAGGACTGAAAAGTAAGAATCCCTGTGCCGCCTCCCCCCCGCTCCTTCCCCAACCATTCTAGGCTTTCCCCCCTTCCCCTGCCCCCTGGGGCTTCCCTGGTTCCCTCCCACCCCCAGGTCTCCCCCCTGTCCCTTGGGGTTCTCCCCTGCCCCCAAGGCTCCCCCTCCCCTCCCCTCCCCGGTTAGTTGTGACTGCCTGCACTATCTGTCCCAGGGGAGCAGGCAGAGAAGGGTTGACCTACCTGCCTGACCCTCATTGCTGCTGCTGCCGCCTACTGCTGCTCTTCTTTGGGCTGAGCTTGGCCCAGAGAGCAACAGCTGTGGTGGGGCAGGCAAATTTACCCTTCCCTGCCTGCTTCCCTGGCACAGATAGCATGGGCAGTCACAGGTAAGTGGGGGAGGAGGGGATTGTGAGCAAGGATCTGAGGTATTGGGGCAGGGGGGAGCAGTGAGTCCTATCCAGACCAGTGGGGGTGGGGGAACAGATGGGGTATTCATACTAACGTATAGCCTAGAGTGACTATACCACATTAGTGTGACAAGCTGGATAACATGGATCAGAGAGAAACCTAGGCTGGAGTGGACTTCAAGCCACTTAAAGAGTGTTTAAAATGAGGTTCAGGTGTTAACATATGGACAATCCTAGGATTAAGAGATCCAGGAGCTGAGTAAAATTAATGTGTAACAAGCCCTGGGTTTGACCCACTGTGTGGCATTGCTCCTGCCTCTTTAGATCTATGGATAAAAAGTGCTATGCAAGTGCTAAGTATTTATTAATTACTATGATTACAAATATTGCAAGGTTGGAGTGCTGGGACTATTCTACATGGAGTGCCCTAATCACAAGTAATGAGATATCAGTGGGAAATGACTTTGGTTCCTGTAAAGTACTGTATTGCTATAAAGCAAATGCTTTATTTCCCCCTTCTCAAACCTCCCACCCCCCCCCCCACCCCCCCCCCCCACACACCCCCCCCCCACCC
>NW_005842090.1:2413798-2421771 GCF_000455745.1 Alligator sinensis
AATTGCTTTGTGCTATCATTTAACATGATGTAATTGCATAACTTGCCAGGAAAGAAGTGTTTTTTTTTAAATCAAATTGTAACTATCTATTTAGAAAGTGCCTAATGTGAAATTGTGACTGTAGATGAAAGCACAGAACCCCAAGGGCTCTATAGTCCCTTCCCAGTGCACAAGTATTCTATCTGTAACTTAATGTCATTAACATTAATGGGAGTTATACATGCACATGTTGAGAGAAGACTAGAATTTCAAGTTCTGAATACTACAGTGCAATCACCACTAAGAATTTTCAGCATCCATAATGACATACCAGTAGATTCCCAGATAGTGAATAAGAACTTGAATTCTAGATGGCTGAAAATAAGTATGTAAGAGTTAGTTTGAAATATGTCTATATACATTACAAAGCAGCGGTTCTGGCATTGTGCAGAGACAGAAGCAAGAGAGCTCTAAAATGAAAGGACAAGAAACATTTAATCCTCACAGTTTGATATATGTACAGGTAGTATTTGCAATTTTTTAAATAAAATGAAGAATCAGATGCTAAGTTATCGTGCTGATTTCTTTACCTCCTTCTTATTTATTTATCATCTACCTAAGACTTATTCTTATATTTCAAATGTCTGAAACTTACAGCTTTTCCCCCCAAAAAATTAATCTGCCAGAAGAATATTTCCTCATTTTCTCCCTACATATGGATGTTTTCTCCTTGACCACTTGACCACTTCAACCCAAGGCCCAGAGCATAAGAGTCAATTCTGGAGCTTGCTTCTAGTCCTGAAAAAACTTGAGAAATTGCATCTCAAAACTTTGGAGTGAAATCATGTACCTTTGTACTCAGTAGCAAACTTCCTGATGACTTCAGTGGGTCAAGATAACACATGACATAGGTATGTACCAAGAAGTTATTTTCCTTCTTTCTGAAGGATGATCCATGGGTTCCTGTTGTCTATCCCTGATTTTTTTCAGACATGGTTAGATTGTGCCATATTTACACTTATTCATCAGTACTTTGCTCTGTAAGGAAAATGGGACTCTGAAGAGTAATGTAGTACTTAGTGGGCGCATCTATACATGCAATTGATATGAAGCAATAAACTCTGGAGTGTATTACTCCAGAGTTTATTGCTCCTGGGCACACCATTTGAACATGTGCCTAGGACTGCAGTACATTGAGCGGGGTTGGAGCAGCCCCGGCTGGCAGGGGACCCTGGGTGCCAGCCTGCTGGCCTGGAGCTACTCCACCCAGCTCACCATGCTGTGAAGGGGCTGGCTGGGGCACAAGGGTGCTCCAGTGTGGGGCTATCCAGCAGGCAGCCCCTGCACTGAAGCACCTTCATGCCCCAGCCAGCCAGGGTAATGTCTACATTGTATTTACAAGTACTATCCTGCTGTGGAGTTAATTAGTTTACTCCAGCCTAATATGGCCATGTGATGGTTACTGCAGAGCTAATTGGTCTTCTTCTCAGTAAACTCGTGTAGATGCACCCCATGTGACAGCAGATTATGGCCTTCAGTAAATCTATCTGTGATAAACTCTTCATGCTTTATTTACAGTTTTGTAATGCTTTCCTTCTCATTTCCTACAAATCAAACTTCTGCAGGATACACATAGATCATAGCCCTTTTAAAATTCTTTTGTTTTATATTAAAATTATCAAAAATTCAGGTCTCAGAAACATAACAATGGACTGATAAAAAACAAAAAAGGAATATACATCATTTAAACATATTTTAGCTTCGACACTGCATGCCAGCTTGCTAGCCCCTTACTCACATTGATGTAACTTCTAGTTGTTGTAAAAAAGTATATTCAATAGGACTGTGTGAAACAGCACCATTTCATTTTGACTTCTGTTTCACCATTTCAAAGGGACAGTGTTTCATTTTGACATTTCATTTCATTTTGAAGCACAGTTCCGTTTTGTTTCATCAAAACTGTTTCACTGTTTCAACTCATTTTGACGTTTCACCCATAGATTATAATAGGAAAACATGAAAATGCTTATAACTTTGTCATTTATAGCTTGATTAGAATGAAAACATCAGGGATGGTAGCCCCTGATGAGGCCACAGAGACTGCCAAGTTTCAAGGAGATAGGTGCAGGGATTTTTGGGAAACTGCACCTCAAACTATTCAGAGCAAAACTCATGTCACTTGTAAGAGTGAAGGCACTGGGGGGGTTGAAAACAGCAGCAGTGGTAACCCCTGTTGAGGCCATAAAACCTGCCAAATTTCAAGAAGATAGGTGTAGGGATTTCTGTGAAACTGCACCTCAAGCTGCTGACAAGCAAAACTCATGTCACATGTGTGTGTTAAGGCACAGCTGGTTGAAAACAGCAGGTCTGTTAACCCCTTCTGAGGCCATGAAGCCTGCCAAGTTTCTGAAAGATAGGTGCAGGGGTTTCTGGGAAACCTCACCTCAAGCTGATGACAAGCAAAACTCATGACGTGTGACTTTGTGTGTGTGTTAAGGCACGCCCTCACTGGCGCTGGGGCCTCTACATGACATGGTAGTGTGCCCCAATGAGGTCTTCTCTTCCCCTACAGCCTCAGCCTGGTCCACCACTTTAAATGACAACAAGTAATAACTTAGTAAGCAGCAAAATAGCACTAGCATCATCTCACAGATTACAGCCTTTCTTTCCTTCCCTCTGGGAGCTTCTTTTCCAGCAGCTGCCAGAGAACTCTCTCTGCCAGCCCCAGGCCTGGGACTTAGATATACCCAGGGCCCTGTGTCCTTCCAGTCAGCTGACAGGGGACAGGAGCTAGGGGTATAAGTTGTAGTCATGTTAGTCTAAGAACATGACACTGGCAGACAAGGTTCTTTGGATCAATCTGATATCTTTTAGTAGACCAACTGAATAGTTGGAGAAATATATCTTATTAAACTTTCAGATCAAAAAACTCTTCATCAGGCTGAGGAAGCACCTGCAATTCATGTGCGTGCTTTTCCTGGATGAAAGGAACAGTAAAGAAGCCAGAGGCTGGCATGCAATGCAGGAAAGAAAGCCAGTCAGTGAAAATGGAAATTGAGGCATCAGGGGGGGAGGGACAGGCTGGGGTGGAGAGGGAAGGGGATGTAGCAGTGCAGGTAAAAGTGGAGAGGTACCTGGGGAGTCAGATGTCCGGCAGGTTGTGTCAGAATTCCAATGTCTATATTGAGTCCATGAGTTTCTGTACCTAAGAGGTTGATGAAGTGCAGTTCATGAACCAGAAACCAAAAGGAAATAGGTGTGTATGGAGTGAGGAGGGTGGCATTCATTCTGTCTGCACTTGGAGCTTGGGGAACCCCAGCAGCGGGAGGATCACTTTGAGGAACACCAGCTGCTCCACCAAACCAGGATCCAAGAAGGTGTGGTGGGGTGTCACTACATCCCTGGCAGTGCTGAACACTGTCTCACTTGGAACACTGGTTGGTGGACAGAACCTGTTTCCGGGCAACCATGGCCAGATCCAGTCACATCTGGCTGCACCTTGCACAGTAGGACAAGGGGTTGCACAGCAGTGGCTCCACATCCTCAGCAAGATAGGCAGCCACCAAGGCCTGAGCGCTACTTGCCTGATGGTGGGGTTTGGTGCCTCTGGGCCCTACCATGGAAGCCATGCCCTTAGTCCACATTGGCAATGTTGGTGGTGGAGGAGGAGGACTGGCTGGTAGATGGCATGCTGGCACAGGACAATGGATTTCCCTCTTCCACATTTCCCTGCCTCCACTGTTCTGCCTCCCTGACTCTCTTCACCAGCACTTCCATCCACTGATCCAAGGTTTTGCTGCCGCATATGCTGACACTCCCCTTCACCCTCAGGTCACACATGGTGGCCAGCACATGGACTGTAGTGGACTGCAAGGGATCAAGCCATTTCCTGATGCCCTCCGCAGTTGCCTCACCAGCGCCTACATATCTGGTGACAGCGGCTTGCCTCAGCCAGGAACATTGATCCCCTGGAACTTCTCCATTTGGCTCTGAAGTTCCCTCACTACAGGGATCACCTGGCTAAGGAGGGCATTGCCAGTGTTAAGGCTCTCAGTGGCCTTGAGGAAGGGCTTGAGGACCACCAAGATCTGGGAGATGGTATTGCACTGACCTCTGTTAAGAGGGCCGCTGATCCTAATCTCCTCGAGCAAGGCCATCTCATGAAAGGCCGTGTATTGCTCCACCAGCCTCTCAAGCATCAGGTATGTGGAGTTCCACCGAATCTCCACATCCTGCATGATTTTGTGCTGTGAAATGTTCAGCTCTGGATGTTTGTCCTGCAGCATCTTGGCCCCCTTATGCTCTGGTGGAAGTAGCTTGCCACCTTTCTGCATTTGGAAATGAGCTTCCTGGTGGTGCTGGCACTGTCACCGGCAGCCCTGTCCCCCACCAAGGCATCCCTGACAATGAGGTGTAATTTGGGTGCCACACAGTGGATGCCAACAAAGTTGGCATCATGGACCACCTTGACCATGTTGGCCCCATTGTGACTATGAACCTGAGGCTAAGCTCACCCTGCTCAAAGAGCCACCCCTACACCAAGTGGTTCATGGCCCCCATGATCTTTGTTGCCATGTGGGACTCATTCATCACCTTGGCTTGAAGGAGAGCCAATCAATGAGTAGATTGGTCATACCAGTGCCCTGTGAGAGAAAGGTATGCATGGTCTCCACCCCGGCTGCTCCAGATGTCCAAGGTGAAATGTAAAGCCACCGTGAACCTGCCTTGTGTAGCTCCTCCCTCAAATATTCCCTGCATGACTCATACAGGGAGGGCACCACCGTCCTGTTGAAGGTGGTGCGTGTGGGTATTTGGTATGATGGGACCATGAGTGCCATGAGCCGTCTGAACCCTGGCCACTCAACTAAGGAGAAGGGCTGGCCATCCACAGCAAGCATCTCCCCAATGGTCTGAGTGATCTTGTTCACCTTTGCAACGTGCCCCCCTTTCTGTTCACCTTTCCCCCACTGTTCCAAGGTGGTCTGACTCTGCTTGAGGGGGACAAAGACTTTGGAAAGAAAGGGGGACTTTTTTGGGGGCATGCTCCCACTGGTGCCAAGCTGAGGAGGAGTAAGGGCAAGGGGGTGGTGTCTGTGGAGATGCATCAGCATCTCTGTGGTGCTCATGTGTTTTGTTCTCTTGCCCCGGCTGGTTTTGGCTTGGCAGTGCAGGCAGATAGCATATGTGAGATCATCTGCCAGCTCAAAATGATCCCAGACCACACTACCCACTCACTTCTGGGGTGCAAGTGCATGTGAGGATGCCACTTCTTCCCTCTCCTCAGCAGGCAGAGGCACAGCAACAGGAGGAGTGGACTCAGCTGAGCCACTTGCCTCCACAATTTCTACCTCAGCCTCCTCTGAAGTGCCTTCTGGGGCAGGAGACCTGGCTCTAGGGGAAATTTGTGGGGTATGGAGACAAACTCAGATTATTCCCCCTCCTTCCCCAGAATATCCCTTGTTATGGCACTCAGATCCAGATCCAGCTCTTCCTCTGGCACTGGAGGGCTCAGCATGGGAAGTGTAATGGGGGAGAAAGAGACTGTCATGCTGATGCTGCTTGTTGTCATAGTGGTGGTGGTGGTGGGGGGGGGCATTATGGCTGGTGCTCTTGGCAGGAATGGAATGCAGACTCAGGCACAGGCAGTGGCACTGCTTCCTTCTCCTTGCTGCCTGTAGAACTGGAAACCTCATGCTTGCTTGTTGTAGGAAAGAAGCTGCATCTCAGTTTGGTGGAGTGGGGGGAACTTACAGCTCTCCCTCTACCCCCTCTTCTGCCCCTCCCTGAAGGCTTGCCAAGTGCCTTCCCAGCATGCTTCATGGTGTGTTTCATAGTGTGTTTGCCTTGGTGTGCTGGAAAATCTGTGTGTTCTGTAATGTAATCTGATTTATGTAATATATGTAGATAATTGTATGCATCTGTATTTATGTAATGTATGGATGTATGTATTTCTGTATTTATATAATAAATATAATATATAAATGTATGTAGTATGTGTTCCTGAATAAATTCTATATTATATGTAATATATACTATGCTTCCCTGCACAGTGAACGGAATGCACACTGTGAGAAAAAGTATAGATTTTTTTTCTGGGGGAAAAGAATCAAGATAGACTAACAAAAACAAAAAGAGGATTTTGGGGGAGGAATAAATTGAAAGGAATGAATGAATTTAATAATAAAATAAAAGGGTCTAGAAAGCAAAAGGTATTGAATCCTACTTGCTAGGAACAGGCTAGCAAGTAGGAAATGATAGCCTTTCTCTGATGCTGCTGAGCTGCTGGAAGACACAGCTCAGTAACTGACCCCAAGGCAGAAAGCTCAGTTCAAACAATGCCGCTTTTTATGCTGTTTTTCCATCCCTCCCATAGAGCACTGGGCTCCTCAGGGAAGGATGACAATCACTGGCCAGTTATACATGTCAGTATCAGAGTCGTCCTTCCCCCCTCGTCCCCCTCCCTCTCCTTAGTTTCTATTTCCCTGCAAGCAAGCCCAGCTTCAAAACTCGAAACATTTCAATACTTTCGAAACATTTTGAGTGCCCTCGTTTCATTTCAAAGGCTTTTGTTTCATTTTGGGTTCGCTGTTTCGAGCTCAAAACGAGTTGGAATAATGTTGAAACGAAACACCTGGTGAAATATTGCATGGCCATAACATGCAGGTCCTGATGCTAAAACAGAGACATATGAATAGCTACATTAAAGTGAAAGAGAGGTGAGGGTAGGATGGGTCCCAAAGCTAGCAGAATAGGCCCATACTATACATAAATCTCTGACCTACTAACAGGTTAATGCAGATTGTCTACTGACATTTTCAGACAGAAGAACACAAGCACACAACTCTGACAAAAATGTGCCCATCTAAATTCCAGTGATCTGAACTATGTTTCAAAATCTGCAGTGGGACATGGTGGCAGAATGGAAGATACTTTTACCCTTGTAGCAGACCACATGGACAAAAGGTAAGAAAATATTTTGGAGCTCTTTTTGATAGACTGGCATCAATGTCTCACCAGGTGAAACATGTTTTCATGTTTTTGAAAATGTTTCATAGCAATTCATGTAATATTTTCTTTGTGCTTTTGTAATTACTTTTCTTTCTGATCACAAAGCCTCCTGTTCAAATACATACGAGGGGAGCTGTTAAAATCTTTTAGTGCAGGGAAGGGCAGAAAAAGGAAGGAACTTGGATAGGAATTAGGGTGATTACTGTGCAATGATGAATACAAATACTTGTCTTCACTTCCAAAGGACCCTTCCCAGTCTCACTGCTCTCTCTCTTGTTTCTTATTCATGACTGGCCCATGATCCCAGGCTCCATAAACCACTGGCTAAATTTTCAAACACATTTGTACTTTTTCTCATGCTACCCCTCACTGCTGGAAGGAGTTTTCCAGGAACATCTGCAGGGACATGTATGATTTTTCTTCATACCCTAACTTCAGAACTACCTTTGCCACAATGCCATTAAAAACTTGCAAAACAGTTAGGCTGCTTGTATACTAAGACCTTTGCCTGTCATGATAGCCAGTAGGCCTATGCAAAGTGGCTAGTATTCGCTTCGTACTCAGATTTGGCTGATTCGGGGGACAGTCATTCAATTTGGTGATTTAAATCACTGTCCTGATTCAATCCAGTTGAATCTGATTCAGAGATTTGGCAGCAGCTGAATCTACAAATCAGCCAGGCCAGGCCCATCCCCCGCTCCTCTCCTAGCCCAGAAATGGCCACCCTGCCCCAGCTTCCAGCACTTGGGGGAAAAATATTCCTGGCTCAGTGGGTTCTGCTGCATGGGGGCTCTGCACAAGCCCCCCCCTCCCCGCCCCATCACAGATGCCCTGCACAGGCCAGCTCCAGCCCTTTAAGAAAAAAAACCCTGAAGAAACCCCTGACTCACAGCTCCTGCTGGGGGTGGGGTCTGCAGGAGCCCCCAAAGCCCTGAGGCTGCACCAGGAGCAGTGAGTCCTGGGGAGTTTCTCAGCTTTTTTTTTTC
>NW_005842090.1:2421836-2468450 GCF_000455745.1 Alligator sinensis
GGGGCTGGCAGGGGTCCCCTCCATGGTCCCCTCCCTCCTTCCCCAGCCTCCTCTTCCCCACCCCTAGTACCTACCAGCTTGGAGTCAGCTGCAGCTCCCTGAGGCAGCCACCAGGGACTTACCGAATCATCAAAGCTCTCCGAATCTTTTCCGAAGATTCAGAGAGGTTTGAATCAATTCAAACCTCTAAATTGGTCTCCTGATTCAATTCAGATTCAGAGATTCGGCCACCGAATTGGGCCAAATCTCCTCCAAATCGAATCACCACCCAAAGCTTCGCACAGCCCTAATAGCCAGTATTGCCTCATAGTTTTCTTGTACTCTCTTGTCAATCTGCTCCTCTTCTGCCTGTTGTCTTAATCTTAGATTGGAAGATTTTAGGTTAGGGACTGTATTTTTTTCCTTTTTTCTATAATTGCTGGCACAATTGTGTCCTGGCATCTAGCTAAGGCTCCTAGGAGCTATGATACTACTATTGCTACAAAATCTTTATTTAAAAAATGACAAGGATATTTTATGTTTGTATCTAGGTATGTTAGCATCTATGTGCCTGAAGGCTTAATTAGGCATGTGATTTGAGGTATAAATTTCCTTGTTTCTATCTCTGCTAGTGTCCAAATACTGGTTTTTCTGTCAAGTCTGAAAGAGGATTGGTTTCAGGAGAAGGGTCTCTACTTCACCCATTAGCTGAAGCTTGTGAAAAATCTCTCTGAAAAATCATAGTCTCTGTTGTTGCCTCAGGGCTACAATAGTCTCTGTAAGGAATTGTACATTTTACAGGCTGGAATATGTTAAACGATGCAGACCGATGTTAGGAATGCTGATCCATTAGATAGTAAATTAAGGATACTTCTGTGAGATGTTTTGACTCTGTATTTATGTCTTTGTGGCATGATGTAATGCCATGCAGAGATGTCTAAGCAAGGTTATATGTGAATGGAAACAGTGTAGCTATGTTAGTATGTTACTTTACCAGGGCTAACTAGCTTTGTTAAGAAGAAGGGAATATTACCTTGGGTGTACTACACTACTTTACTAATGTGACTATTCAGTATCTGGTACTATGCTAACTTGTTCAGAAATAGCTTGAATGTCTCTCCCTGGCAGTGTTGCATTGTGTAGACATACCCTGAATGGTCACTGTATAACACTTAGTAACTCAAGTAAAATGAAATAAGAATATACCCTGAGTGGAAGAATGCAAAAGTGAACAGCCCCACCTGAGTTGAAACTCCCTGGAAATGTGAAGGGAAACTGGAAGAGGTTTAAACAGTGCTTCTTGCTGTGCCTGAAACAAATGGATCCAGTGAAAAGGACATTCAGAAGGCAGCTTTATTTCTAACAATAGCTGGTTCTGAAGCACCTGAAGCTTTTGACAGTTTTCACTTAATTCAGGTAGAAAAGAACTGTAAAACTATATTACAGGCATTTGGGGAGCTGTGCACTCCATAAAGAAGTGAAACATATGAGAGAGATGTTTTTAAACAGAGAGTACAAAGAGGATGTGAAACCGTAGACATGTGCCTGATCTAAAAATGAAGCACCAATCTTGCAATTATTAACCAGTGTACTGCAGCAACCAGGGGTGCCACAAGATCATTTTAAAGGTGACACATGATGTTAGCATTGTTAGGTGCATAACTGGCTACACATGCTTCATAAGATAAACCCTTTCAGAAAGGAATCCATGGTGCCAAAAACATTTCTGACCCATTGTGGTCTTCTGAGTTCTTTGCCACAGAAGAGTTGAGTCTAACAAGGAGTGTCTTGAGTTTAATAAGGGGTGCCTTGAATCTATGAAGGTTGAGAGTCACAGTGATACAGCATCCAAAAATTTAATGAAAAGAGACTTACAGGAGAAAGGTAAGTGGGGCTTAAAATTAGAGCCAATAAAAACCAGGAACACTATCAGGAAGGAAATAAACACAGGTTGTTGAGGTAAAAATTTGTCAAGCATTTGTTCTCATCAAGAGGGTGTACCTATTGGAGAAACAGGGAATGAAAATAAATCATAAAGAGTCTGAGTCCATCTTTCAAAGGATAGGAAAACTCTCAAAGACCCCGATTGTGCCATTATTTAAGCTCATAGGAATTGTTCCTGAGGCAGAAGCTAAAGGCAAGTCTAATACGTTCACTGATCTGGAAATCAAAGAGTAAGCAGAAGAACCAAGAGACTGGTGATTTTGAAAAAGGCATCAGCCTCTTTCACATGTGCACAGATCTAAGAGAAATAATTATGTAAAAAGGAAGCTTTCTTTCCTATCAACAAGAGGAGAAATTTGGCAGTCATGCCAAATCATCCTGATGCCAAATATTTTTCCATGAGGGATGTGTCTCTGATAAAAAAACCCCAACAATTTTCAGATTAAAAAAGTAAACCCAAATCCACATTATTCTGTCATTAAAGTGAAATGCCACTAATTTATACATTTCATTTAACTCAGGTAGAAAAGAACTTTAAAACTATATTACAAGCATTTGGGGAGCTGTGCACTACACATAAAAGTGAAACATATGTGAACATATATATAACATATATATATATATAACATCTCTCTCATATATATATATATATATATATATATATATATATATATAGCGGTGTTTCATTTTAGTCATGGAAAAATGTGTATTTTGGGTTACTTTTTTAAATCTGAGAATTGGTGATCATTTTAAATCAGAAAAACCAGGATCCCTGGTCATCAGGGGTATAGTTGGTGTCCTTAAAAACAGCTAATGTTTATGCACATTTACAATGCTCTTTAGGAGGTACTGTTGTCACAAGCTGTCATTTGAGTTGTATTCAGCATTTTAGGTGTAAATGCAGTAAATCTAGAAGAAAATAGTAGAGAGGAATAATCTGAGAGTCCAAGCAATTTTGGAATGAACCAAGCTAAAAAAACAGATATGTAATAGGAATGCAACAAAGGGTACAGACAGGCCATAATAAGGTTGGGGCCATCATCGAAGTACTTACTCCAGTAGACAAGGAAGGAATTCCAAAATTATCTGGAATGGTAAACTATGAAGGGAAGTGTGTGCCTAATCTAGCTACCCCAGTGAGCAACCAACAGACACAGAACACCAGTCTTAGTAGTTTAAGAACTAAAGGAGTTTATTAAAAAGACCCCAGTCTTGAGGTTCTATTACAGTAAGTGCCAAAGTACATTGTCCATAGACATTTGCAAGTGCTGTTGTTATAGAATGGTCAGAACCATAGATCCATGACATATATTATGATCACTAACAAAAAACAAATGTAAGAAAATCAAACAGAGCAGAAGGCTTTGTCTCTAATACAGGTATAAAAATGTTTATGTCTTTATTTATGGAAGGCCAGTGCTACTTGAACTTGACCATAAACTACTATTTACCATTTCCAGAAAGAGCCTGGTACATACCCTTCCACCCCTTAGAATGCAGATATTATTTTGTCTGCTAAAAACATACAGTTTTCAAATTGACTATAAACCTGGGAGCAACTGGTAGTTGGAAGACAGTCTCTAGAATATTTGACACTACTGTCGTGGAAAAAAGTCCAAAGTTAAGTTTATGTACATGTCATTCTTACTGAGGGAGGAGGTGGACTGTCTAATTACAGATGAAATGTGGACCATGAATGCCAGGGCTACCATTGATTATATAAGACTTTGCAGCCACATCTACACAAGATGCTGACTGTGCAGTAGCTCATTACTGAAGCGTGACGTGACGCTACTGCACAGTAGTAATGAGTTGGGCTATATGAAGCTTCAGTTGCTGATTCAATTCAGAGGAGATTTTGCCCGATTTGGTGGCTGAATCTCTGAATCCAAATCAGATCAGGAGACTCATTAATCTATCTGAATTGAAGCGGAATTCGATTCAGAGAGATTCAAAGATTTGACCATAGACATAGCTTTATGTTTGTTCTACAAACGTCAAGGTACCAGGCATGGCTTGTGAACACTGAGATGGTGGGGTGGATGGAGTGTTCCACGGGAATGTGTGGGGGGGTCCCCCATACACTCAGTGGTGGACCTAGAAGTGGACCAGAAGTATACCCCCTGGCCCCTCAGCTTGGCAACTGGTGCCTCCTTGGTCTGGGGGAGCACCTGGGGTCCCCCTGTGGCCAGTTGCTGAGCCAAGTGGGTGCGGGGGGTGTCCCCTGTGCGCTTGGTGATAGACCCAGAAGTGGACTAGAAATACTTCTGGTCCACTTCCTGGTCCACTGCTGAGCATCCGATTAGTTACTACACAGTAATGCTCATGTAGACACCATACTGCACAGTAACACTGTGTATAGTCCACATACAGCGTTAATATGCTTTTAATGCCTGCATGTGTAGGTGTGCAGTAACTTACTGCATAAATGCACATGTAAACATGCCCAATATGTCATACTCTTAAGAAAAAGCAACCATTGTACCAGGAGGTATAAAAGGGAATGTCATATGTTTGTGGATTAATCTTTCCATTCTCTTCAACATGAGTAAGAACTCTGTTGGACTACTGTGTCCAGAGTTGGGTGCCACTCTTGAGTAAAGATGGTGATCCATTGGCAGGCATCCAAAAGAAAACTACAAAAATGATCAGAAGTCTAGAAAGAAAGTACTATAAGGAAATATTGAAAGAACTGGGTCTGCTTAGTCTTGAAAAGAAAAGACTGAGGGGAGATGTGATAACGGTATTCAAATATATGAAAGATTGATGTAAAGAGGAAATACATTTTTTTTCTCTATGTACACTAGGAATAGAACAATAAATAATGGGCTTAAATTGTAGCAAGGGAGATTTAGGCTAAGCATTATAAGAAAATTTCTAACCATAGCAATAGTTAAGCACTGGAATAGATTGCCTGCACAGTTAGAAACTAATCCTAGTGTCACTGGAGACTTGAAGAAGTATAAAAGGGCAGATAGCACAAAACAAAAAATTCAATAAGAGTGTGCGAAACGGGCCATATTTAATTTGGATTGGGATTCAGCTCGAATCGGGAACAGTGATTCAATTCGTTGATTCGGATCACTGTCCCTGATTTGATTTAGCCAAATCTGAATCTAAAGATTCGATGCTGATTTGGAGAATCAGTGATTTTGTTGCCCTGTGGGGTCAGGCCAACTCTCAGGATCTCAATATTGCGCTGTTAGACAGGAGGGTGTGACACAATTGCACATATACAAACACAGATTTAAATGTTTTTTCTATATACCTCAAGGTACCAGGTGTAGCTCGTGAATGCTGCAATGCTGGGGCAGATGGAGCATCCCACAGGAGTGCAGGGGGGCCCCCACATGTGGGGGGCCCCCACATGTTCGGCAGCAAACCTGGAAGTGGACTGAAAGTATTTGGCCCCCCAAGTACTTGACCCCTGGTGACCAGCCATGGAGGGACCTTGGGTACCCGAAACTTCAGAGACCAAAGCTTCAAACAGCTCTAAAACTCAGTGGGTGATTGGAGCTGTTACTGCTTCATGAAAATGATACTATACCTATCCGTAATGGAATATAATAGCTTCAAGCAGTAGTGATGTCATGAAGAGTGAACCGTGTGATTGTGAAATAGTTGACTGAGATGGACATAAGAACTGCAGAGGAATAGGTGACACCTCTGAATCCCAGAAAAGATTGGATCCATTTCAATACAGGGAGCAAGGTCCTTGTATATTTAAAATCTGCCTGGTCAGAGACTACAGCACTCAGGCAGAGAAAACTGTGTGTTGTGAATGTGGATACCCACATGCCAACACAAAACCAATAAATCTGAATTTGTCCATAGCAAGCTATTGATGATCCTTGAGTTGCACCAGTGATGAGAAAATGCCTTCTTTTACACAATATTTATAGGAGTCTGGTGCTGTGTTGTATATTGTAGCAATTATTATTTTACTTCAGCATTCATACAAAAAATGCAAAGAAGAGCAATCTAATTTTTCATTTCGAACACAAGCTTCTATATTCTACTGTGATTCCTTCTTATATAAGTAAATAAAACTTTTAACAAAAATAGTAGTCAGGGTTTAACATGTTCAGGGTAGTTTTTTGGTAATCTTTGTTCATCACTGGATCATACTATGCCCACTGAGTCTAATGTCATATATAACTTAATCTGTCCTTTTAAGAATAGCCCATAATAGAATAGCTCTTTTTAGATCTTCATCATTAGTTTACAGGCAGTTAAGATAATTAATTTGCTAGCTTTGCTGTTTGTGTCATGTGGCTGCCCAATGCTTAGTTATAAGATGTTGTTATCTTACTTTAGGGATTTATCATTACTAGATATATATATACACACACCCTGATTCTCCTGTGAAGAGAGCTCTCAGTGTGATAGGTGATTTGCTAAATCTTTTGTCATACCTCATACTGTAGCATCTATCATTTGCTAAGCTTATGTAATGACATTGCTATTGATTTAAGCATTATTTTTACTTATAGTATTGATTTAAGCATTATTTTTACTTACAGATAATAGATGGCTGGGTGTATCACGTGGTATCTGACGCATGGATTTTAATTCATGGCCACAGTTTCTATATTGATTTAAGGAAGAAAATAGTTCATGTCTTTGACACTAAGGGAAAAATTCTGAATACATGCATTCAAGTTTTAACTTGACCCAATATATTTACTGCAGTTGGCTCGGAGCTGCAAAGTTATAATTCAGGAATGGAATTTGGACTCCTTTCTAAATGCATATTGAATTTCAATCTAACTGCAAAGGTTTCTTGCATGAAAACTGCCAGGTTTTTATTATGCAGATCATGATACAACCTCTGGAACAGTGGAGACAGAAACTGGATATCTGCAGCAGAAGGGTACAAACTAATTACTCGAGCAACGAACAATGGCTATGCAAATCCAACAATAATCATTCTGATTGGTGTGGGGATTCTGTGGAGCTCAGGAGGACTTTTGAAGTGCTAGGAGTTGGAGAAAGGCAGTATTTGGGATGTGATTAATGGGCCCTGCATGAGATTTATTCTGTTTCATTTCTTCTCCTGATTTCCTGATCAGAGTCTCCTGATAAAATGCTCACAGGGAAATGTTAAGCTAACTTCACCCTGTTACTGTTTATCACAACACCAACAGATTGATAAGGCATGTTGTGCAAACCATTTAATTTTTTTCTTCTGTTTGTCGCTCTGTATTTGAATGTATTTGTTCGTATAAGAAATACTGTTATGTGAATAACCTGTAACCTGGCTTCAAAAAGAGCAACATTTTTCCATCTCTATGGAGAAGTAGTGAAGCTGAATGGTGTATTTGGATCTTGAAGCAACACTACCAGTATCTGCCATAGAAGCATGGACAGAAGAGCCCTTTCCCACTAAAGGAATGCTGTAAAGGAATATGGTAGGCAAGCCAGGAGGCGATAAGGCAAGAGGTCCGTGAGTTGTGGGGGTGAAGTGACACAGATGTTTGGATTTCTTTGCGCATTGCTTAAAATTCCTTTGTTTCTGGTAAGCTAATAACGGGGCATGATCATACATGCCCCTTGTCAACTCAGATATATTTTTTGATTTCAGAAGGAATCTTGGACTTAAAAGACACCCAAGCTCTCTCCCATGTGGCGTTCTATTATCTGTGAGGCAGTACTTCCAGGTATAGTATATGCTGACAGTTCTGTCCAACCAACATATTTATATTGGGATAGCTAGATCAAGGCCCGATTGTGCTTGAGTCTGTACAAACACAGCAAGTAACAGGCCCTGTTCTAAACAGTTAAAAAACTTAGGGCCTGGACCTAGAATCATTGAGACCAATGGTGAAACTTGCATTGACCTGAACTGTGCACAGCCATCATTATATGTAAATGGCAAATGAGAATGCAAGTGGGTTAAACTGAAGAGTAAGGGAGATGGAGCAACAAAAATAGAACATGTACAAGTGAAGGAAGCAGTAATCCTGGCTCACCACGCAGCTGGCACACACCTAACTGCTTCTCTGATTCTTCTTTTGTCAGAGATTAATTTGTATGTTTCCTCTCTACTTTATAACTTGACCCAAAATAACCTCTTTAGAACAACGAAGCTGTATTTGGTGACCTCCAGGATAAAAAGAAGTC
Source organism: Alligator sinensis (assembly GCF_000455745.1). Lineage (NCBI taxonomy): Eukaryota > Metazoa > Chordata > Crocodylia > Alligatoridae > Alligator > Alligator sinensis. The sequence goes on from NW_005842090.1 coordinate 2,429,883, forward strand.
AGTTCATTAGAGAAGTATTTGAGGAAGATGCCTTTCCCAGAAAGAAATTCTTAATTATTTCCTAACAGAACCCAAAGGTGTCTTTGGCAGGCAAAAGCTGCTTTCTATCTTGAAAGACTAATTTTAAATGTAATAGGAAAAATAGTGGTTCTGACAATTTTTGAATGAGGAAATGGAAAGAGAAAATGCTCTTGAATCCTAAATGTGTTGTGGAACACATCAGTTGTATCATTTGAAGGATGATGAGCTTTAAAATTGAGTTTTGCTTTAGATTTTTTTGGATTATGCTTTAGAAATCAGTGCCATTTTCCTAATTATATATGAAGTTGTATACAGCAAAAGCCCCATTATCCGGCACCCATGGGAAATGCAGGGTGCCAGATAATGAAATGTGCCAGTTATCTGAGAGGTGTCTTTGCCAGGTCGGGCAAAGATGCCCCTCCCGCCGTGTCCGGCATGTTCACATCTCAGATTAACCATGCCACCCCTCCCCTGGTGTCAGTGCGCCAGGGGAAAGGGAGTGGAGGTTCTGCGCAGGCTGCTTTCCCCTGGGCTGTGGGATTTGACAAAACCGGAAGTCCCTTTTGCTGTGTCAACCAGCATGCTGGTTAATGAAGTGCCAGTTAACACGTCTTTTACTGTATAATTAAAAGCCTTATAATGAGAAAGTCAATACTGAATGACAGTGAAAGAATCCAAATTTTATAGTGAAGTGTGGCAGGGGGCATGAGGCCGGTCCTGATGTCAACCTGTCCACCTGTCTAGGGCAGTCTGCCTTGTCTAACCTGCCATGACTTGATGTAAAAGAGAGTATGTAATAATGTGGAAGGCTGCCCATTTTATGCCCTGATGCCAAGGGCATTATACATGGCTCCGATCTTCCCTATACCGCATCCCATGCCTTGCAGATAGCATCTAAACTACAAACTGTGCCTCAGGCCACCTCATACATGCCTGTGTTTCCTGTCCTCTCACTGGGGCCTCCACTCATGCCCCTTTACTAGGGCCTATACTCGTGCCCCTTTACTAAATTTTAAGAAAGTTTATTTCCTGTTTTGGGGGAGGGAAATTCTCTTTTTTGTTTTCAAAGTCACTCCTATTGCTGTTCTCTCCCCACCACCCCACACACACACGTACACATGTGCACACACACACAACCAATCTGTGCCATTTTACAATGTGACCACTCACAAGACCATGTGACTTCTTTTCCAAATTTCCAAGTCTCTGTTGTTTTCATGGTAAGACATGGGTATTTATTTCCTATTATATACCTTGTATGTATGCGTGATATTATTCTGCCAATACAGTGCACATTTGCATGTAAGGATTTCAAGGCATTAAGATTTCAGGAGGACATCCTGAATATAATCCTTTTATAACTCCTGAATGATGACCCTCTTTTCAGGCTTATGTTACTACAGATAGCTCTTGAAGATGATTAGAATTGTGGGTGATATGATATAGACAATACTCACTTGACTCTAATGGACAAATTTATTTTGAGCATCCATCAAATGCACCATAACATGCACCAAATTCTACAATTTCTTGGGACCAGGTCATTCACACAGTGCCAAATCCAATTATAGGAATTTCATGGTGCAGCATCAATCTATGACTCCTACATAGGAGGGAATGATCACTGACAGATCAGTGTCATCACAGATCCATCAACCCCATCCTTACCTGTTACTAAGCTGTCCCCTACTTCTCTCTCTACCTTAGGGCATGAAAGCACTTATGGATGTTGCAGGTAGGGATAATCCTTGAAGGGATATCAGAATCCTTTCCCACTGCCAGTCGTCTCCGCTTTAGAATAATTTAATCTTTTTTGGTGGCTTTGGGGATCTTACGGACAATTGTGGAGCCTGGATATGCCCTTGTCATACATCCTAACCACTATATTTCATTGGGTGCATCTATACAAGACAGTTTACTGTGAAGTAGCATAGTTTACTGAGCAATAGGGCTGTGCGAAATTTCACTGGGTGTTTCATTTCAAAGCTGTTTTGGCACATTTTGATCTCAAAACAGCAAAATCAAAATGAAACAAAAGCCTTCAAAGCAGCTTTGAAATTAAATGAGGGCACTCAAAACCTTTCACAAGTTTCAAAACATTTTGAGTTTTGAAGCTGGGCTTACTTGGCTTCAGCACTGGTCCCAGCTGGCGGCAGCAGCCTGCTGTCCTCCACCCACACCCCCTGGGAGGAGTCTGGCACAGCCCCACAGCCCTCCCAGGGGTGCAGGCCCCCAGATCTGCATGCTGGATAACAGGAGGCTGCTGCCTCGGGCCAGCAGCAACACCAATGTTCCCGGCGCTGGGAATGGGCTGTGTTCAGCACCGGTCCCAGGTGACAGCAGCAGCCTCCTGTCACCTGGCACGCAGATCTGGGGGCTTGCACCCCTGGAAGGAGTCCAGCATAGCTCCACAGCCCTCCTGGGGGTGCGGGCCCCCAGATATTTATGCCGGATGACAGGGGGCTGCCGCTGCCAGCAAGTGTCATGAGTTTTGCTTTGAACAGTTTGAGGTGCAGTTTCCAGAAACTTCTGCAACTATCTCCTTGAAACTTGTCAGGCTTCATGCCCTCAGAAGGTGCTACCATCCCTGGTGCTGTTTCACACATCCCTACTGAGCAGGGATGTGTATCTACATGTGCACATGCTCACTGCACAGTAAATCTTGCTAATCATGAGTATATTTTCTACCTGCAAATACAAGTAGCAAATTTACTTGCTATTACTAACTGTGCAGTAGCATTTGTGTAGATGCCTGACCAGGAGCAAATCTGCTAGCGGGGTCAGGAGATTGCTCCCTGCCCCTGGAAGCTGCCTGCTGCTGGGGTAGGCTCCACCACTGGAGCCTAGGTGGGGACTATGTCCCCCTGCCCCAGCAGCAGGGAGCTCCAAGCCCCTTCATTCTGAGATCCAGATCCTTATCTTCCAGCCCCTGCTTCGCCATTGTGATAAGGATCTCCCAGTGCTGGCCCCACGGTTGTGGAGCTGGTGCTGGGAGATAAGGGTCTCTCAGTCCTGACCCTGTGGTTGTGCAGCTTGTGCTGGGAGATAAGGATCTCCCAGTGCTGGCCCCGCAGTCACAGAGCTGGCGCTGGGAGCTCCCTAGTGACAGGGGCTGGGGAGCCTGTTCCTTGCCCAACTCCGTGATCCTCAGCCTGTTCTACACCCAGCTCTGTGATCACAGAGCTGAGTGGGGAACAGGCTCTCCTGCCCCCAACGAGGAATCTCAGAGTGGGGCTGGGAATTGTCCCAGTCAGGGCAGGTTCCATGCCCTGCACCCAGAACTGGGTGATGAAGGCATGGGGCTTGGAAAGAGCTGCAGGGGTGGGGCAGGTCCCAGCTCCCTGACCCAATCCATTGGTGGGGCAGCTAGCAGTGAGCCCCTGGCTGGGCAGGGAATCCTAAAGCTACTAGCTGCCCCACCAGCAGATGGAGGCAGGGGCCTGCCGCTCCCCTGAATCTCTTTCCAAGTCCCCTGCCCTGATAAGGGAGCCAGGGCTGGGAGCTCTCTGCTGCCAGGGGAGGGGGACATTGTAGTTTGCTGCCATTAGCAGTAAATCTGCTCCTGACTCCCTATACATGTAGAAATGTGCCTGGGAACATGTACTTGCAAGTAGTTTACTCACAAGTAAACTGCTCCCAGATCTAATAGACATGTAGACACATCCATTAAGTATTTCTTTAATTACACTGATATAGCACAGACGCACCAGATTATGTACGTTATTTCTTTTATCACCATGGTTTCTCTTCTATGTCTACAATATTTCTTTCTTGTGATTATCTCTGTAAACAGGCTTCTTAATAAGCTTGATAAATTCTGGACCTATACATCACAAATTATGAGTTGATATCCAATATTTATAGTATTTGCATCATAATCATAGGCAATGCACAGGGTGGCGTGGGGAGTGGGGATGGGGTACATGCCCCAGCTGGGATTGGCCTTTGCTGGCCGAAGAGTGGGGGGTAATGGCCAGTGCCCCCCTCCTGCCCCCAAGAATGTGAGGGTGCTGAGAGAAGCGTTGGTGGCACTTCTGGGTTTGCTGCCAGCACTTCTGGTTTGCTGCTGACACTTCTGCCAGAGCCGGTGATTGGCCACTGGGGGACTGACTCCCCCCACCCCTAGTCAGCGATTGGCCACTGGCACCCTACCCCCAGGATCAGGAGGTACCAGTCACCCATGGTCACAATTTTTCTTTGCAAATCAGGAATTGAAAAATGGGTTATATATGTGTGCTCCTTCTCTTGTAAGCAATTTAAGAAATCTATTTTGTTTCTCCAACTACAGGGGAAAATGTCAGGTTAAAAAGTATCATATTTATAGTAATATTTCACTGAGTGGCTAAATGATTCAGCTGGATACCTCAGACTAATACAGCTATGCTAAAATTAACCAAGATAAGATAATTTGGGGTTAAAGCTTTAATTTTGTGTCAACTCAAGCAATTGTGACTAGGGTTTTGTTGAGGATTAAAAAATGGATGATAAATAGTGAACACTGTCCACTGAAAAGTATAAGAAAGAAACATTAAGGCACCCTGAGGCATGCTGAGGCATGCAGAGACAAGTAAGCAGCTACCCCAGGGCTGCCTGCTCCTCTGTATTGAGGCACACTGCGCCCCAGTCAGCTAGGAAGCAGCTGGTTGGGGTGCAGCATGCCTCAGCACAGGGTTTCCACAGCATGCAGAGACTGGGAAGCAGGCAGTCTGCTCTCCCATCTTCATGTTTGTCCCAGCAGATGGCACTTTGGTGTGTTTTGTGCTGCTTTTTTTTTTTTTTGGGGGGGGGGGGGAGTGGGGGGGAATTATTTGCTACCAGGAAATCTGGTAGATTTTTTTAACAATTTCTTTACTATTTTTACTCCATTTTTCACTAGACTCTTTAAACTCAAGACAGTTGAATTGAGGTCCATTGTCTGTTGACAGTTTGTGGAATCCCAAGCAGTTGGTTGCTCTACTTTTTCTATTATGTCCATGTTAACTAATCTATTGAATTCCTTTTTCAGTTTCTCCCTTAGTACAAGGGGGGCATTCTTCAAGCACATATGGTGGGAGTATTTGGTTCTCTTAATTCTATCTTCTACTCAGTTGACAGTTTCCCTATGCCTTGAAATACATCATAAAACTGCTCTTCTATGTTCTTGCTTTCTACTTCCTCGGTGGTATCCATTCTCTTAATCAAACCTTGACTTGTACACATTCACAACTCAATAATTGACACTAGCTTTCCTGGGATTGTTACAAACTGAATTTTTACTATATTACCCTTGTATCTAACATGCAGTGCACAAACACCATTGGTTGCAATCATGTTCCCATTATATGCTCTAAGTCATCTCACATATTTATTTTCCTAGTACACCAGTTTAGTTTTCATTTTTTGAATAATGTATTCTGGTATTACATTGACCTGTGCCCCTGTATTTAATTTAAAAGTTAACATTAGTCTATTGGTGTCTAGGGTGATTGTCCAATCCTCAGAAGAATAAACTTCTTGTATTATGCCAATGAGGAATTCTTCCTTGTCCTTGTCGCATAGAACATGCACCTACTATTTCTCGTGTGTTGCATCCTGCTTCTTTCTGCAAACTCTTTCGAAGTGATTGAATCTTTTCCATTTGTTGCAGCACTTACCAAATTCAGGGCATTGCATGGGTTTGTACTAACACCCACTGCATTTGTAGCTGACCATTGATTCTTCAAGCACTTCTCTTTGACCTCTGTTTTCCTGCTTCATAATGAGGTCCTCCTTTCTGTATTGTTTGTGTGTTGCTTTAGGATTTTGCAGTCTTGCATTCCTGTCTAGTTCAGCTTGTTTTGTTTTTTTCCTCCAGTTTCTGAAGCCTGGCATTTGTTATCTCAGCTACTTGGCACATTATAACTGCCTGTTCCAAATTAAGCTCAGGATCCTCTAGCAGTCGTTTCCTGAGGCTTGTATCCCTTATACTCAATATTGTTTGGTCTCTGACCATGGACTCTTTTAGGTCTCCAAAGTTGCATGTATGGCTCAGCAGTCTGAGGTCTTTGACAAACCCCTCTATAGTCTCACATTCTTTCTTCTGTATCATGTGGAAATTATATCATTCAAAGGTTTCATTTTGTTTGGATATACAGTATTCCTCAAACTTTTTATTACTGTGCCATAGCTTTTCTGTTCTTCTTCTGATAGTTGTATGTTATTATAAAGAGAAAGAGCTTCTGGGCCTGTAATATTTAAAAAAAAAATAGCTACTTTGAGTGGATCTTCCTTCTCTGTAACTCTGTTGGCCAGTATATATATATGGTGAACCTCTGCTTAAATTTCTTCCAGTTTTTTGCTGCATTGCTAGATAGCTTTAACTTCTCAAGAATTCTGAGATGTTCCATTGTTTTTCCTTCTCACCCCACTCCTGGTACCATGTGTTATTCTTAAAAGACCAGGGAGTTAAACTTATAAAATGATAACTCTTGTTTATTCAGAGAGTCTTCTTAGCCTACTGATCTGCTATTCCCTCCTGCAACCCCTGGGCAGATGTAACAACTTATACATAATGTTGCCCTGTGGGGTCAGGCCAATTCCCAAGATCTCAAAATTGCACTGCTAGACAGGAGGGCACAGTGTACAATTGCACATACACAAACACATAAATCAATTAGGTGCATATACACACACAGTCAATTACCAGCATAGGTATATGAACACCTGTCACCAGTTCAAACACCTACACACACTATACAGACCAAAAATTAGACCAGAATCAATTATCAATACCTGCACACCTAATACACACACACGGATCACTAATTCGTATATCATGCACAAGGTGACATATATGTATATCAGTTCACATACATACTACTCACCTACACATACACACAGGTGAGTTCCTAACTTGGTTGTTGTGATGTGTATGTATGTAAGTGCTTGGTGTACTTCAGATACCTGTGGAAAGGTTAAGGTAAAAAAGTGGATGTGTAGGGAGTGGAAGTTGCTGGAAGTAAAAGTTATCAGGACCGGGATTAGAACCGGTAGACTAGAGAGAGCTGGGTTGAAGAACTGAGGCTTGGGGGTTACTTTAGGTTAATTGACCTTAAGTGATTAAAGTACAACACCCAAAACCTGCGGTGATGCCAGAGAGAAGCCAGCACAGAGGCTGGGACTGAAGCCAGAGTTACAGGGGAGCCAAAAGGTAAGCGGGGAGAGGAAAACTGGGACGGAGGGTGCAGGGGAGCTAGAGAGGGTGTGGAGGAAACTGGAGGCTGGCTCCAGGAACCAGGGGTGCTGGAGAGGGACTGCCGGGGAGCTCAGGAAGCTACAGGGGGAGGGGCTGCTGGTGCTTGGAGCTGGAGAAGGGCTCTGGCTGCTGGGAAACCTGCAGGGCAGCACGAAGGAGCTGCAGGGAAGTTGGTGGCAGGCCAGAGAACTGTGGGGCAGAGAAGGGATGGCTAGAGAGGGTGTGGGGGAAAGCTGGAGAACACAGAGGGAGGGTGGGCAGGAAAGGTTGGGAATAGAAGGTGGAGAGAGAGAGAGAGATAGGGAGTGGGGAGAGGCAGCAGGAAGCAGAAATGAGTGGGGCTGAGAGGCTAAAAGTGGCATGAAGATCTGCAGAAAGACACAGGGAAGGAGGCAGTGGACATCAGAAACGGGGCCAGGAGGCTAGAAGCAGCAGAAATGGTGGGAAGGGCTGTGGAAAGACAAGGGAAGAAGGCGGTGGATGGCAGAAAGCAACAGGGCCAAGATGCTGCAGCAGGGGACCAGAGAAAGGATAGAGAGGAGCTGAAAGGTGGCAGGGAAAAGCGGGGGAAAGCTGAGAGAGAGAGAGAGAGACAGAGACCGGAATTTAAGATGGGGAAGGGACCGGGGCTCAGTAAAATACAACCTAACTCGGAGTTACAAATGACAGTGGTTTTATTGAACAGGGGAGATGGTGACACAATATCTTATTGGTTCCTTTGCGCGCACACACCCAGACACACACACACACACACTGGCAGCAGGGGTTAAAGAAGCTTGGTGCAGGGGCTGAAGTCTGGGAGGAGAGAGAGAGAGAGTCCAAATTGGAGGAGGAAATGTGCAGGTGATATCTGCCTATCCCAGGCTAAAAGTTGGTCCTCAATGGGCAGTTGGGGTCTTCTTCAGCTCGGTGTTGTCCAGAGGGGGTTGCCGCCAGGGCCTCTGGGGTGGATAAGCATAGTGACGTGGAGCTGGTCTGGTTCAGATAGAAATGGCGTTCCCACTGGATATGTCTTCACTGCCCCTTTTTATAGGGGCAGAACTTGTGTGACCCTAGTGACAGGAGGCATGCCCAGGCAAGGGTCAGCCCCTGGTGTACTGAGCATGTGTGCTCCATGCAGGGATGTGCAGTTTCAGGTGTCTGTAATGGTGGGGTACAATGGTAGAGTTGCTGGTTCTGCAGGGTCTTTTGTCTTTCAAATGCTGAGTTCTTGTCTCTGTTCCTGGGTGAGGTTTGTGGTTCCTGGATGAATTAATGCGAGGTGATGGCCTGGTCATTATAGGCCATTCAGTAGAGGCCTGTTACCATTGTATTTTAATCATTCCCAATCACTCCCATTCATCCGGGAACCAATTTACATGGGAGGGGTATGTGTGTCACACTGTTACAACACAGGGGATGCCCGGGCAGAGGACACAAGATGGAGGCTTGACATACAAAATGGAAACTTGACATTACTTTGGTTCACTTACAAACACAGGCCTAAACCATACAATATCCATATGAAACAATAAAAATCAATACGAAAATGATAATAATACAATATATGACAGTACAAATCAATACAAACTTAACAAAACATTATTTACAATATAAAAAAAAAGGGGGGGCTTGTCATATAAGAACTTAGCTTACCTAATACTACTAATAACTACTTATAAGGGACAGAGAGGTCAGAGAGAAAGTTAGAAATGGTTAGGGAAGGGGAGGGAATGCATTTTTTTAAAAAAAAAGAAAAACTGGGGGGTTTTGCTACTCTAACACTCTTAAAGGCATCCACACAGAAGGGACCTCAGGAGGTCATCTAGTCCGACCTTGTGCTCAAAGCAGGACCATCCCCAACTACATCATTCTAGCCTCGGCTTTGTTGAGCTGGGCTTTATAAACTGCCAAGGATGGAGAATGCACTGTCTCTCTAGGTAACCCATTCCGGTGCTTTACCACCCTCTTAGTGAGAAAGTTTTACCTAATATCCAAACTAAACCTCCTTTGCTGCAACTTGAAACCATTGCTCCCTGTTCTGTCATCTGTTAATACTGAGAACTGTGTAGCTCTATCCTCTTTGGAACCAGTCTTCAAGTAGTTGAAGGCTGCTATTAAATCCTATCTCAGTGTATTCTTCTCTAGATTAAGTAAACCCAGTTCCCTCAGCTTTCCCTCATAAGTCTTATGCCCCAGCCCCCTACCAGTTTTGTTGCCCTCCACTGGACTCTTTCCAACTTGTCCACATCCTTTCTACAGTAGGGGGACCAAAACTGGACACACTACTTCAGATGTGGCCTCACCAGTGCAGAATGGAGCAGTATAATTACTTCCCTTAATCTGCTGGCAACACTCCTACTAATGCAACCCAGTATGCTGTTAGCCTTCTTGCCAACAAGGGCACACTGTTGGCACAATGTCTAGTTGGCTGCTGTATGAATTGTATTTAGCAGGAAAATACTCTTCTGTACATCATCATTTTCTAGAGTGAGTAAGGGAGTTAATGTAGAGTGAGTTAATGGAAATGAAAGATAAGAGATACTTTAGTGTCCTTTAGATTTGTCAAATTATTCTGTTTCTTGGACTTTCATAAAAAAATGCCTAACACTTCATTTTCTAGGATTTAGCACTTTTGCAGTTGCTAAGATTTTGGACACAGTGGTTACTTTCACATGAAAATATGAATTACTTTTGGAGCTACACGCTGTTCCTTTGGGCGCATAGGGTCACTCTAAGCTGTGTGGCATGTGTGGCTGCACAGGTGTGCTCATGCCGCACTGTCAGCTGTGCCTGCATGGCCACACACACCACGCAGTTTAGAGGGAATGCTGGAGGGTGATGGAACAGAATGGTACAGGGTCATTCATGACCAGGACTTCAATTCTCAGGCAGCAAGCAGCAGAATTGGCTGTCCTCACCCCATAAAGGAATGTTGTAGCCATAATGGATCTTAGTACTTCCTCTACCATGGGCAGAGACCTTGTGCACTGCACAATGAAACTAAATTTAGTGGCAAACACCTTTACATTCTGCAAAAACAAGCCTCACCTTGTGCAGCAAGGTTAATTTATTCTATCTCCATAAATCCTTTTCTTTTCTCATGCACCTGACTCTACAGCACCACCAACACCAAAGTTCTTCCTTGAAAATAATCTTTCACTTACAGCTAATCAATGATTGCCTCCAACTAGGCTTTCAATGCCTCTCATTTCTACAGGCCTTGTCTGCAGAGAATCTTCTTCCTTCCTTGTGTGTTGTGGAAGGGGGTGACCTTTATTTTGCTTTTCTGCAGGGATCTTGGCTGCTACTCTGTTCTCCAGGCAGCTCACTGCCAACTTACACTTCTGGTTTTCCTTGTTTTCTGACTAGAAACCATGCACCAACTTTAATTCCACAGTAGCCTGCTGCTTGGCTCCATGCTAACATATCCATTGTCAGGAAGTATGGCTGTAATCCAATCACCAGTCCCTTGTGCCTTATGAAAGCATGTTACAGACCTTCTATCCTGGGGCGCTTGTACACATGACAGGGGTTTAGTCCCCTAAATTGAAATGGTGGGTTTTTAATTGCAACAATTAAAAAACTACTGTTTCAATTCAGGGGCTTCCATCAGTGTTATAGTGAGGGAACAATCCTTTTTTTTTTTTCCTGCGGAGCCTGCCTGTGTCTTCTGCAGTGGGGGAGAGGGAAGGGGAGGGCTGAACTGCCAGGGGGCCAAGTGGCCCCTGAGCTGCAGGGGGCCCTGGTCCTTCCTTCTGCCGTGGCAGTGCCCCCAGGGGCAGGCTTCCTGTGCAAGGGCTCAGGGAAGAGTTGGGGGGTACCAGCAACGTGGAGGGAAGGACCAGCCCCCCCCACCCTGCAGCTCTGAGGGCATTCAGTCCACTGGCAGCTCCAATGGAAAAAAAAAAAAAAAGCAGTTAAGGGCCCGATCCTTTTTTTTTTTTTCCTGCAGAGTCTGCCCACCTCTCCCACAGCTGGGGGGTGAGCTGGCAATGGGCCTTGAGCTGTAGGGGGCCCTGGTCCTTCCCTCCATTGTAGCGTCCCCAGGGGCTGCTGCTGCCATGGAAGGAAGGACCAGGACCCCCTGCAGCTCAGGGGTCCCTCAGCTTGCTGACAGCTCAACCCCCACTGTGGGAGATGAAGGCAGGCTCCACAGGAAAATAAAAGGACCAGCCTCTCACTGCTTCTGCCTTCAGCCCGCGTCTCTCATGGCAGGGGGTCGAGGGGAGCTGTCAAAAAGCTGAAACATTAAAAATAGCTACATTGCAAACTAAACTACATGTGGATGTGGTTTAGTTTGCAAGGTAACAAACTCATGTAAATTGTAAAAAAGCCCTGCAGATGTATGGTGTAACTAAATTAAACCGTAGAAAATGGCCAATTTTTGCCACATGTACAAGCACCCCTGGATACTAAATGTTTTTATGCATTTCTATTAATATGCCACTTAGCTGAGGGATTTATCTTGACCTGTCTCCTGACATTCTTACTGGGACTATTTTTTTTTTTTTATCAGTACATCCACTCCGTCTCCTGACTTTCCACAGTTCAGAGTTGCCAACTTGTCCTTCTCTAAGAGACTGAAAGGCATTGAATTAAGTGGTTTAAAATTGCCTGTAACTTAGACTGAAAAAGGTCTCTTCATTATTGCCAAAAATGGTTAAGCAATTAAGCTTTACCCTGGAAGGTTGTCACGCTGGTTCAGGGCATCCTACAGCTGTAGATACCAACAGCTTCCACAGGGACATCAGTCAGAATAATTCATGCGTGCCATATACTGTCTTTGCTCAGAACTGCAGTATTTTGGCACTAGGTACATGGTTTCCTTTCTTTAATGAAACTTTCAAAACATATTCATTTGAAGGCTTTCCCTTTCTCAGTGGCATTTAATGAGGAAAAATATGGTTTGACAGTCACAGAAAATGGTTGTTATGGTAACTTTTTAAAAGTGCATTCCTTGTTTCAGGCTTATATTAGGTATATGCCCTCCTTGGCTTGAAACTAATGTTAATTTATCATTGTTGTCATCGTCATTGTCATCAGCACCATCATCATCCTTGGGTTCTAGAAACTTTTCATGGGTTTGTAGTTGGTACTACAAACACAAAAGAGATGCCATGATATGAGAAGTCCCAGACCAGAGGGGACTCAGAAAAGGATTGTTCCAAAATGCTGAGAGACTGGATATAGATTGAAGGTTAAGATTATTTTAATATGAATAAGATGAATCTGTTCCATTATGCTATACTTACATCTCCAGTTTAACAGTGACTGTGCAGGAATGGAGCCCAGAGTGTAACATTAAACTGGAATGATCTACATTAATAAGAGTGGAAACACCATGTGTTTATATTCTCAGATTTTCTAGATGCTGGGCAGTCATGTGAAACATGAGGAATCTTCCTACTGCTTTTTACTCATCTAATTTAACTGCATGGTAGGAGCATAAAAGTCTGCATTCATCATGTACAAAGCACACTACCAAGTGCTAACTTGACCACTACTGCCCTTGAAACAAAGGAAATGGTTTTCATTATATGAAAGAGGATACTGCATAAACTCTTTAGGTTTGTGTGTTGTGGGTGGGGGGAAAGGGGAATATGAAGAAAAAATCTGGTGGAGCCTCAGGCCCCTCCCCACTCTTGGAAACAAAACTCATCAGAAACTCTGTGGAGGAAATTCCTGGTACTCAAGGAGAGTGGAGGAGACGGGGATGTGCGCTTACCTTTTCCATGGCCTTATAGCTAGGATCTGCTCTTACAAAAGCAGAAGGCTCATAGCTGCTACATGAATAATTGTCTGGGTAGAGTTTTTTAAAGCCTAGAATGTATTCAGAATATAATCCCACTTTTAATCACTGTACGATTACATTTATTGGTATTTATAGAGCAAAGAACATTGCTAATTATAGACACCCTTAATAATTTATGTAATACAAGTGGAAGAATGCAAAAACTGTAGGTTTTCCTGCACAGTACCAAACTGATCTTATAATAGAATCGTGCCAAAGTAACCAATAAGGACATAATTCACATACTGTAGATATTACACTCCAAGGAGAAATTAATAGACCTTCTTCCTACCTCACAATCATCTCTTTTTCTAGTTAACAGGGTCTATTTTATACCCATTAAAATAATTCTTCTAGTTGCATGGCTCTCATGTAATTCATGACAGGAAGGATTTCACAATTGGCTGATAGAGAACAGACAGTAATGTGTGGTAGCATTGCTGCTTCAGTAGTTTTTATGGACTAGCCAGTGAAAGGAGGTGATGAGCATATCTGGCATTGTCTTCAGTACAATGCAGTGCTAGACCCACCTCTTATCAGGATATTGCAGCCTATTTCTGTGTAAGGCTATGGTACTGTGGCCTCCCACTATATTAAACATAATTAGATTTTGGCTCTTCATAAGTCTTTTTTTTAACAACTAAAATATTTTTGGGTAAGTGTTGCTGGTAATTGGGCTGACCTGAGGGAAGACAGTGCTATCATGAAAGATGCAAGTTTGTTATAGGTGCAATAACTGAATCAAAGTGATTTGGGAAAAGAGCATCTCATAGCCACCATTGATGCTAAGTCTCTCTTCTCTTAAGCCTTTGCAGTTTTTGCAGTTTAGACATTCAAAAATGTAGCTAGTGGTCAAAAATATAGATTTCCATTTATTGACCACTTCTGATCTACCTGAGGGAGGAACTTACATGGCATTTATTTGCCCTAGGATATCATAGGGCCATGACTCCATTAAATAGGGAGAGAATTTAATGCTTCTCAGGACCATTACCTTGCCTTTCATCTTCTCTCTTATGGACCTCACTGTCCAAGTGACACAAATGTTAACCAGTGACTTCAGTGAAATTAGCCCAGTGTAAATGTGTGAGAAAAAGACTTTGACCCCTCATGTTGTTTTATTCTTTTCTTTTTCAGTGCTGGGTTAATTAATTGTTTTGCATACAGCAAAAAAACTCATAATTATTTCAGTCATCATTTGACAAGGTATTTTGTGCTACTCATGGGCCCCCAGGTGAGTTAAAACTTTTGGAGTATTTATGGCTGCATAATAAGTACTAGATGAAGAAAAACAACCTTTCCTTAAAAATTAGACAGTTATCTTTACCTACATCCCTTTCCTCCTGTTTGAGGTCAGAATATTTCTGTTTCAGTTTGAGTGGCTAAAGCATTCATAAAACAAAAGGTACTCATTAAAGCCGAGGTATTTTATTGTTTTGCATTAGTGCTCAGTGTCATACTCCTACACGATCCATTTTGAAATATTTTGAGGAGCTTGGGTGACCGTTAATATGGATGTACTGTACTTTTAGTTGTCTTATCCTGAATTTTCTGAGTAGAAATACTTTGGGACTGTCATATATCCCCAGCCTAATGTGTTCCAGGAAATATCCTTGTCTTTTCCTTGAATATTTGAAGACACCTCTGCTTTCTAAAACAGTAGAGCTCAAAGGGGAACTTCTGTTTTAAAGCAGTCTTTATTTGGCTTCTTCCATAAGAGGGCCTTGCTTGTACATTTAGTAAAGGTAGAACCCATAGGAAAACAATGATAGGGAAAGCAAAACCAGCTTAATTTTGCCTTTAAATTAAAGTTATATTGCCTACTTCAGCAAATGTCAAATATCTGATTTTCCAGATATGATCTTGACTTCATGAATGACCAATATCTACAAAATATAGTCAATAAATACACATGGGGCTGGATGGGAAGCTAAAAACAGCCGAAGATTAGTCAGCTTGTAACAAGATAAATATCAAGTTGGTCTTGGAAATTCTATTGCTGGAAAGGGTTAAAAAAACATGGCTTCAATTAAGCTTCATAGCATTGACTCGTTTTTTAGTTTTACAAAGATCATTAAAACCATGAGTGCTGCAATGTGCACACAGCTCTAATTAAAGGACAAATTACTGGGCAATCTTTTCTGCTTAGGTGCTGATAATGTTCGAGAACATAATGCTCTGTATTGTATTTTCTTTTGCTGTGTACTGGCAACATTACAAGCCTAATCTATGTCCTAGTGAAATTTGAATACTACATTGCAACTGACCTGATCAGATGTCAACAGTGATCACAGATTGTGATTATTGGTGTGAGGTTTCATAAATATTTTAAGAATCTTTACCATAACAACCTGAAAAATTGCCAGCTTCTTTGTTAAGCGAATCTTCAGCAGCAGCAAGAGATGTTGGGATAACACTTCCTCTGTGAGAAGGAAATCAGAGGGTAGATTACCTACTAGGGACAGAAAAGAAAGCTCATTGGTTTAATATGCAAATAAGCACAGAAGGGTATCTCTAAAACTATACAGTTATAAAAATTAAACTTTGGATAATGTTCAAAAAAGGCCCATGTGCAAGTAACAAAAGATAGAATCTGTGTTGTTATGCAACACCCAAAGGTTTGGAGAATAGCCAAAGGAGAGAGCTAGCTGACAAGTTGTTATTCAACAAAGATAGTCTGAGATACACGTTCCTCGTTCTCTTTTCTCCCAACACATTTTAAAGAAACCTACTCTGGAGCTCCAGTATAAAATAGCCTCTTGGAAATAATAGCTTTATGCACTGTCTAGATTTTGTTTTGTGTTTTTTTTAAAGAAGTCATTAAACAGCAGGGCTGTGCAAAGCTTCGATAGCTGATTCGATTTGGAGGAGATTTGGCCCGATTCAGGGACCGAATCTCCAAATCCGAATGGAATCAGGAGACCAAGTAAAAGCTCAAAATTGATTTGAAGCATCTGAATTGACTTGGAAAAACATTTGGAAAAGATTTACTTGATTAAGAGATTCAGCCATAGACTAAACAGGCAGCTGACAGCTGCCTCCAGCTGGTAAGTCTGTTGGAGTTGGGGGAGGGTGAGAGGGAAGGGGAATGGGGGAGCGAGGGATTGGGGCTGGGGCTGGGACAAGCTGCCCAGCTGGGGCAGGGGGCATGTTACTCAGGGAGGGGGGAAGAGGGAGGAGGGATGCAGGCATGGCAGTGCTGGGAGTGGGAGCTCTGCCCTGTTGCCACTTGCCCAGCCAGGACAGAGTGGGGGGGTGGGATGTGGGTGCAACTTGCTCCAGGCAGAAGGGGACAAGTAGCAGCAGGGCATAGCTCTTGCTCCCAGCAATGCTGTGTCCACATCCCGCATCTCCCATGCCAGGTGGCAAGCAGCAACAGGGCAGAGCCCCCACTCCCAGAGCTGATGCGGGTGCGGCAGTGCTGGGAGCAGGAGCTATGCCATGGTGCCGCTTGCCCCTTTCTGCTCGGAGCGAGCTGTGCCCACATCCCGCCCCCGCAGGCCCTGGCTGGGCAAGCAGCAGCAGGGCAGAGAAACGGAAGCAGGGCAGAGCTCCCACAGCTCCCCCCGCTGGGGCAGAGGCACACAAAGGCAAGGGAGCCATGGGAGAAGCCCCCATGGTTTCCCTGCCTGGCCCTCTGCACCCGCATCCTTTGCCCCTCTCCCCGAGTCCCGCACCCTGCTGCCCCAGCTGGGCACCTTGTCCCAGCCCCAATCCCTCCGTCCCTCCTCCATGTCCCTTCCATCCCCCCTCCCCTAACCCCAACAGATTTACCAGCTGGTGGCAGCCGTCAGCTTCCTGTTTAGTCTATGGCCAAACCTCCAAATTGGCCAAAGCTTTTCCAAATCAATTTGGAGCTTTTAATTAGTCTCCCAATTCAATTCAGATTCGGAGATTCAGTCCCCAAATCGGGCCAAATCTCCGAATTGAATCGGCTACCAAAGCTTTGCACAACCCTATTAATTAACTCCATTGTATAATAGTACTGTCCAGGACAAGGACTATCCTACAGTGGAGTAATTTGCACTGCCTCAACGCACGTGAAAACAGTGACAGGGCTGGCTGGGGCATGAGGGTGGTACAGCATGGGGGTTGCCTGCCAGCTAGCCCTGCACTGTAGCACCCTTGTGCCCCAGCCAGCTCCTCTTCCACCCAGCGCCACTACCCGGAGCCTGAGGCTGGCCCCCCGGACCTCCTGTCAGCCGGGGCTGCTCTGCCCCAGCTCAGTGTGCTGTGGTCCTGGGCATACGTGTAAACACTGTGTCCAGGAGAAATAAACTCTGGTGTGAACTGCACCAGGGTTTATTTTTTCACCCTAATTGTACGTATAGATGCACCTTGTGGACACTTATTCCAGTGCAGTTGTTCTTAACTTTTTTAGCCTCAAGGCAGCCCTCCATAACTGTTCTGAACTCAGCAGCAGCCCGTGGTGCCTGCTCAGATTTACTGAGCTAGCATCTAAATTAAGGAAAGTCATGGAGGGGGCCTTGAGGCTAAAAAGGTTGAGGAGCACTGATCTAACTGGTGCCAGAGGAGGATGGTGGGAGCAGGACCTCACGCTGCTGTGCCTCATTGTTTCCACCATCTGCTCCCTCTCCACATTGCTAGTCCATACCTAGGGGAGAAGGGGGCAAGGCAAGTTCTTGTGGTTGAACCTACTCCCCTGAGGTCATGTATGCTGGCAACTGGAGGCATCTGACCCTGCAGCACCCTCCACTAGCTCTGGGAGTGTGGGAGAGGCCACTGGGATGAACTGGGCTGAAAAGTGGAGCTCCATCCACTTGTCTGCTTGTCTGTCCATAGCAAAGTGCACAGGTCAGAGGGTAGGGGCAGAAAGCGGAGGGGTGCCAAACTGTGGAGGAGGGCAGCAGTTGGCAGCTGGCTGAGACGAGCAGCTGGGGACGTTGCTGGTCTGTGAGACACTGAAGCAGGCTTGGGGAGCTGCACAGGAGAGGGGAGTGCTTGACTCTTCACACACGGGCTGGGCCTTGCAGCATCCCTCAAGGCATCTTGCGGCACCACGATTGAGAATCATGCTCTAGTATGTGTGACTTTCCTATGGATGACATTATTTGGGGACTAGTTTAAGCTAGAACAAAATAAAGCAGTTACCACCCCTGTATTTGTGTTACAGTTGCAGAGAGGTCAGGGCAGTGGTTCTCGACCTTTTGAGACTCGAGGCACCCCTGATTTGATTTGAGGCCCCCCCCCATAACTTCTGTGAATTGAGCAGCACCCCATTTTCAAAACGAATGCATTTATTACAGTGCTTCCCTCTTTGTAGAGGGGGCAAGGCAGCAACCTGCTAGGGAGGAGCCTGAGCCTGCACTTAGCTCCTTCTGCCTTAAAGATCTCACAGTGCCCATGGGTGCCCTGATTAAGGCATCCAGAGGTGTGAATCTGAGTCTCACTCAGCTCAAGCCAAAGGCTGTCTCTCATCAACCCAGGTATAAACGGGCACCTGGTTGTTCAGGCTGGCATGTCAGCATTGCCTGGCTGTTAATGCTACCCACGTTGTTCCCTCTGTGGGAGGACATGCTGCCAGAAGTCTGCTGGCATAGTGACACTGGTGCAACTACTGGAGTATAACAGGTAAAACTTTCATGTGTAGGCAGCCATGGGTGACTTGGCCAATGGGTGCTCTTTGTGCCACATGTGAAAGTATTCTTGCTTTTCTGGAAACCCAGGAGTGTCTCATGGCTCAGTGGAGTGTGCCACCTGTCCGTGTCATCCCAGGTTTCCCCAGAATGGAGCTGACTACAGTTCAGGCCAGGACCTAGTGCTGCAAATACTTCCACGTAGTCTAGATATGTGACAAGGCCCAGTGGCTTCTGATGCTTAGAATTCGGCATGCGCCCCAATGTTTGCAGGGTTGTAGGGTTTGCAGGGTTGTAGCCCTGCTCGTGTTCCACTCCGAAGTTTATTCAAATGCTGATCTTTGAATACAAAACCCTTTGGGGACCTGGGGTGGGCACTTGTTCTCCCAGACAGCTGGTTTCAGGTGGGAGGCTGGTTTCACCGCAGTACTTACTAATAATCTGCTGGGTTCCATATGGACAATGATATTCCTTAGTGGGTGTCTACACGAGATGCTTTACTGCGCAGCAAATTAATCTCCTGAGCAGTAATCTACATGTGTGCATCATTTACTGTGCAGTAAATTAGTCTACTGCACAATTAGCAACTACCTGCAAATTTTTGCTCCTGGTCAGCCCCATGGTTAGCCCCTTCACCAGGGGGCCACGGGATGGGGAACTCCCCCAGTCATGGCATTGCTCAGCTCCCAGCTCCCCCCAGGAGCTGGGTGCCCAGTAGTGCTGGGATGGGGTAGCTCTCTGCTGCCCTCCTCCCTGCTCCCCCGTCCTGGCACTGCTCAGCTCCTGGCTCCCCACAGGCACAGGGGGTTGAGGAGCACTGGGACTGGGGAGCTCTCTGCTTCCCTGCAGAGCCAGGGGCTGGCTGGGAGTTGCCCCAGAAGGAGGAGCGCTCCTGGCCAGCCCCTGGCTGCTTGGAGATGCCCTCCTGGGCATGGGGTTTGTCCCCATGTGCACAGGGCTGGGAGAGCTCAGGCCCTGTGTACATCAAGACCCCTCCCTTTGTGCAGAGGGCCAGGAGACAACTGCCCCTGCAGCTAGCAGAGCTGTCCTGGCCCTGTGGGCATCAGGACCAGCTCTGGGCCTGCACCCCAGGGAGCCAGGAGCTTTCCTTGGTTTCTGCAGGGAGCCAGAGCAGGGTAGGAAGAACTGTGTACTTGGCTGTCTCCATTGGGAGCAGATCTGCTCCTAAGAGGGAGCACCTAAAGACTCCCTGTAGGCTCTGTGCACATGTAAAATACTGCATAGTAAGCCTTTATAGCATTAATAGCAGGTGTAGATGAAATTCTGCCTGGCCAATCTCTCCTTCTAAAATGGGAATTTGCTCTGATCGCTGTCTACTGAGCTCCATAACAAGGTTTCCAGCCTCGTACGTGAATTGAAACTTCTTGTTTCAAGAGCTGTTGGCTGCAATGCTCCCCTTGGCTTCGATGAGACCCTTGCTGCAATATGCCAGCACCCAAATAGCCTGATGGACACACATGCAGGCTTCTAAAGCCAGCATAAGGCAATGCCTGGTTAGAAGTCATTGTCTCTAATGCTGTAATATGCATTTTGCAGAAGCAGCACCTAATATGAAATACTGATATTAACTTTTCCAAGGTCAGGTCTCATTCATCCCAGAGCTCAGGAGATGAGGTTTGTGTGTAGGTGAGGTAGCCTCCTCTTTAGAAGCAAAGAATTGCCCTTCTGAAATGTGTGGTACATTTTAAAACTGGCCCTCAAAATATCACATAGGTTTGGATTGTGAACCTTTTTGTCCACAGGTAGCCAAGATGACCGTGAAGGTAGTCCACACCCTTAGAAATATATCAGTATCTGAATCTTTGTTTCAGTTGTAATAATAAATGGGCAAGGCAGCCCTGAAATGCTATTACACAGCGTGCATAAGGTTTCATGGTGCAAAATTCAATGATGAGGAAGCAATTTATGCCCTATCAGTCCAATGTGTATGGTATATGTAGCCATGTAAAATGGCAGCCAGTAGACATGTATGTCATGGCCAGTGTGGCTAAGACTGAAAACCAAAGCTGCTCTCTGTAAAGGTTATTCCTGCACAAAAGACTGGACTCTGCAAAGCACTGAAGGCTCAGTAGAGATGTAACAGCTTTACCAGAAGAGATGGCCCAGCTTCTGGAGGATGGTGCGAGATGTCAGGTTGGCTCTTCAGCCCTCAGAAGATGTCTTTGGTAGAACTAATGGGAAAAGGGAAGTGAGGCCGGCTCCTTCAAAGATGTAGGAAAGGGAAGTAAATGATGTGCTATCCCCAAGGATCGAAGAAGGGAGAAAAAGAATACAGACATACTCAGGAAAAAAAAGGATGCAAGGAGAAGGGACCAGACCTGGTGAATGGGGTCAGTGTTATGACCGGGTTCATAAAATGAAGGGGAAGACTGAGCTCAAGAAGTGAGCAGAAGGCTCTGTATGAATGGTGATGGAGTCTATCAGGAAATGTGCTTTGGGGTATAGGAGCTATTCGTAGGAATATAGGAAGCAGAAATTCTTAGGTCTTCTATGCCCCCTTTTGTGAAGCACATTGAGATCAGTGAAAAGGCACTGATGTAGTATTGAGGTAACAGGTTCATATGACCTCATTCTGCTCCTAAGCCAAATCTGGTATAACACCACTGGACATTTGTATAAAATATCAGGATAGAGACACAATTCACCATGTTTGTTTGAAGCTCGTATCTGCTTTGATTAGTCGGTGTGGTGCAAAGCTACACTGCCGTCTTCTAAAATAGCAGTATGTCTGCATATTGTCTAGCATTTTGATGAGGTTTTTGATTGACATTAAAGATCTGTCATAATTACGGTATTTCTAGCTCAGACTAAAAACACGTGCCTTTCTACTTGTGCTTTATGATGAATCATTCTCCAGACTCTCTGAAGGTATGTCTGTACTGAACTTGCCCCATTGACTGCCGTGTATTGAAGAGATGCCTGAGCTAGCTTTAAACTAGGTTAGCTCAGGTAGTGGGAACAGTCTAGCTGGGATGGCCCTGAGCCCAGCACAGGCCATCAAAACTCATCCAAGAAACAGGATAAATTAACCTGTGCTGAGATTTAATGCCATGGGTATTCTGTTACTGGTTCTTGAGCTGGCTGCTTTGGTGGGCCTGTAGACCTACTCTATGAATCTTAATGTAAGAAGGAATGGGAGCTAGTAACTAATGTGAGCTGTTAGACGGATGATAACTATGACGTGTTTTGTTTCATTTTGTGGGGAGGAAGTTTACAATGTCACAAAGGACCAAGGACAAAATACAACCTCTATCTATCTATCTATCTATCACCCAAGACGAAACAACGTGCAACTGTTTGTTTCCTTTTTGAAGCACGTTCGTTTGAGAGCCGGTTCTGTTTTCACCTGGGGATTGGTTAGACAGCTGATATTTTTTTTTCATGTTTATTGTGGAATGAGTTGAAAAAAGTCCAAATTCTTTCACGTCTCGAGCAAGTAGGAAAGTATTTGCATAAGTGGAAATTAATGTGTAGCATTTCTCTGCATGTTTATTGCTGCTAAGTAATGGCATCATTTCGCTTTTCAAGAAGATTTCAGGAATTGTTCCATTCATTGTTACTAAATGCCTTTTACATGTAGATCTGGTGTGAAATATTGCTGTCAGTATTTTGGCTTTTGTACACTGCATTGCATGACTGTTACAGGAATCATTGTTTTTATACCCTATGAAGTTATGTGGCAGGTTTTTGTTTCTTGGAGGTTTACTCTTGCACAGTAGCAACCATTTTACGTGATGGAATGAAACACAGATTCAGGGATCAGGATAAGAAACAACGTACCTTGTGAGTCAGACTTTTTCTCTTGATAGATGACACCTGATCGTGTTGCAAGGAGAAAGGCAGTCTAGAAGAAACAGATGTATACTCAATTTTCAGAAAACTCCTAAATCCCTTAGGAATCAGAGGCCAAATTTCCAAAGGCTCCTAGCCACCTAACAATCTAGCTCAGGCTGTGACAGATATTTAGTTAAAGGCATGATGGGATCTGATCCCCGATCCTGACAATTGTGCCTCCTGCCATGCCACACATGCGTGGCAGGATGCACAATTTTGGGACTGGGGATCAGATCCCAATCACACTCTACTTGCCAGTGCAGAGGGAGACTGCAGTCATGTTCCCAGACTCCCCCTGCACCAGCAAGTGAAAAGCTGGAGGTGCCTGTACATGAGCGCAGAGGCTGCTCTGATGCACGGTAATTACAGCGCGTCGTATCACATGTGATCAAGTCTGCTAGAGCATGAGCATTACCACGCTCCAACAGCCTCTTCATCTCGTGCATCAGTGTCCCCACACTTCAACGTGGCGGCAGGGGTGCTTGAATTAAAGCTCGTTCGAGCTTTAGTTCAAGCACCCCTGCTGCCATTTTGAAGCGTGGGGACGGTGATACATGAGACACTGCGGGGCTTTAATTCGAGCAGCTCTCAGAGCTGCTCAAAATAAAGCGCCACCCCAGAGCATGTGTAAAAGTACCCTGGGTACCCAACCAGCAGCCAAGTGTTGTCTGGCTCTGGGTTTGCACCGATGCTTGAACCAGCCCAGCGCGGTCCCCAGAGCTGGCTGACAATCAGCTGATTGTTGGCTGTATCCAAGGACCTCACTGGGGCTTCAGCTGGTGCAAGCATGGTCCCTGCTGGCCAACAATCAGCTGATCCTTGGCTGGCTCTGGAGACTGCACCAGGGCTTGAATTGGCCCCACTGCAGTCCCTGGAGCCAACTGATGACCAGCTGTTCAGTGGCTGGCCCTGCAGACCACACCAGCACCAGTTTGAGCCCTGGTGCGGTTGCAATCAGCTGATTGTTGGCCAGCAGGGAGGTTGGAGACCCCGTGTGGTCCTAATCCTGCCACATGTTCAATTTAAGGCACAGTGGAAACCAGCTACAAAAATACTGCACATTTTCTGTGTAATATTTTTATGGATGGTTTCCCTTTTTTCCAGCAACATTAATTCCCTTAATGTGTGGCTGGGTTACTATTTAAAATGTGATAAACAGACTAATCATGTCTTAAGTGTAACGTCTACCAGGGGGCTAAGTGCGTAGAGGGATTTTCAAAAACAACTAAGGAGGTGCCTAACTCCAGTTCGTTTCGGTGGCTGTTGGAAAGCACGCTCTGTCCATCTTCAGATCCTTAACCACTTCCTATATTGTTCCCACCATCTTATTTTCAGTAGTGAGGCTGGGTTAGATCCATAAAGGGACTGGGATATCTGGATCTACAAAGTAGTCCCTTGGGAATCAACTCGGGCCTGCGGACTGCTTTGTAGAGCCAGATATCCCAGTCCCTTGGATGTGGCACATGAGAGCAGTGGAAGTGTGCCATGAGAGCTGCTTGTGCGAGGAGGTAAATGCTCTCCTCCCCCGCCCAGCACCTGTGCCTGACCCAGCTGCTCCGGTGGTGCCTCCAGCTGCTCCTCTGGAGACCACAGCTGCCGCTGCTGCCTTCTCCCACCCTTCCCCACTCCAGGCAGCTGCTGTGCTGGCCCCTGCCCATGCTCCCGGCAGCACTCTGTGCTGTGGACACATAGATGGGGCCACGCTTTGCTGCCCAGCTTGTCCCCTCCACTTCTCCCATGCTCCCTGGGCTAGCAGGAGGCGCCGCAAGGGTGGCTGCCAGCATTTGAGTCCCTGCAGGAGCAGTCTCAACAGTGGGAGTTGCCCTTGCCCCTGAGGTACAGACCAGGGGTTGGCAGGGGGCAGGCTGTGGAAAGAGCAGGGCACAACCCTTTTTTGGGTTGTTTCTGGTGTCTTTTTTTAGCAGTACATCTCAGCATTCATTCCCTTTCCTCTGGCAGGAATATGCTTTGGAAAAGAAAAATATTATATGGGGGGGGTGTGTGTGTGTCTATGCGCACACACACACCTATACAACGTTCTTTTTTTTCCCAAAGCATATAACATATTCCGAAGCGCAAGCGCGCACGCACACACACACACACACACCCACCCCCACCCCTTTTCAGTTATCAGAATGGGATTTCAGACACATCACTCACAGCACCACTTCTTCTTATCTAGCTTAGAAGGCCTCCTACTCAGCATGTTACCTGTTACAAATCCTACTCCTGAGTGTCCAACTCTTCCCATATATAGATGGGGGAAAAATATACACACCTTTTCAGTTGTAAAAGCAAAGTGTGCTGCCAATTTTAATTTAGAAAAATGTGTTCCTTGGCTATGCATAGATAGATAGACAGATGTTTCCCAAACTTTTGATACACAGGGAACACATTTTTCTAGATTAAAATTGGCAGCACACTTTGCTTTTACAACTGAAAAGGTGTGTATATTTTTCCCCCATCTATATATGGGAAGAGTTGGACACTCAGCAGTAGGATTTGTAACAGGTAACATGCTGAGTAGGAGGCCTTCTAAGCTAGATAAGAAGAAGTGGTGCTGTGAGTGATGTGTCTGAAATCCCACCGCTTGCTAAGCAACAGGCGCCCTTACTTTAGGCTGTGGGGAGGCATTTCATCCCACTCCAGATTCACAGCCCTAAATCTTCAAATGAAAGGAGGCACCGAAGCCCTTTTCCCCCAACAATCAAGAGGCAGGGGCGGTGATACCCTTCAGAAGAAAGCTCCACGGTTGGTTTAAGTATGAAAGAAGGTGAAAGCAGCTGGGAGAAGTTTATGGGGCAGGGAATACAACCAGGGCTGTGCAGGTAGGGTGTGCTGTGTGAAGTCATGCTTGCTGTCCCCAGGTTGAAGACCAGAATGAAGTATGGTTGATCTATGTTTCCTCCTTGCTTCTGGATCTTGCTGGTTGCCACCTGGGGCCAGGAAGGATTTTTTTTTTTTTTATTCTCCTGGTGCTACAGGTGTCAGAGGTTTGTTTTTCACCTTCCTCAGAAACCCTGGGTATTGGCTGCAGGCAAGGTGGGGTTTTGACTGGGGTGTGCCAGTGCTTCTGCTGGGACATAAGCCCACAGGTTCCTGGTTAAAGGGTCTTGCCCCTCTGCTTAAGGTCAGCCTGATAGTCACATTGGGGATCAGGATGGCGTTTTACCCCATGGTCAGATTGGTACAGACTGTTGTGGGGGGAGGTTAGCCTTTATCTGTAGTGGGGGGCATGGCCTTTAGAGAGTATTTGGTGTCTTGGGGCAATATGGTTGATTGTGTAGTTTTACAAATAGGTTAGACAAGGACGTTTCTGGGATGGTTTGAATAGGGATGATCCTGCTGTGCGGAGGTCCCTTCCAGCCCTGCTTTCCTATGACTTCAGTGTTTCAAGCACTCTCCCCAGATTTGGGAGATGCAAGTTGAATTTCTTTTTCTGCCTGAGGGGATTCAAACCTACATTTCCCATGACCGTGCCCTAGCCTCCCCCTCTGTAGCAGCTTGGGGATGGTGTGGGGAGAGCAGGCACTCACTCTATTACAGCTGGTCTGCTGGACGTGGAGTAGTCCTCGAGCCAGGGGCAGAGTTGCTGTGTAAGTTTGAGTGTGATGCTCAAGCCTAATGATGAGAGAGGCAACAGGCAGAGTGCACATCAGGGTCCTGGTCCCTGCTTTCATCCCCCTTTGTGTGTGTAATGCAGTGTCTGTGCTTCCCCTGCACGTGTCTGTGTGCAGCCTGATGTCTGGGTGTGCTCAGAGCACATGGGCTGGGGCAGGGCCTATAACGCAGAGGAGTTGAAATTGCTCCACACTGTCAAGACTGAGCTGCTTGAGAGCAAGTGCATATGCATGGCTCAGGCCTTGGGGCACCTAGGATCTCAATGAAACTTAGTCTCCTCTGTGATTCAGGAGCTCCTGAAAATGTTACCTGTGATCCCAGCCTGAGAGTCCTGATTTCCTCATTTCTAACCCTGTTGAACCCTCCTCACAGGTCCTCTGGCAAATATGAGCGTGTCAAACTGAGATGGAGCAATACATCCATTGCTGGGATGTCCCTACACAAGACGCAAACTGCACATTAGCCTAATTCTACTGGCAGTAACATGGAGGGAAAACCTGTGCTGATATGCTAGTGCGCAGTAGTATTAGGCTACTGTGCAGTTAGCGTCACTAAAAAGCCGTGCGCTGGCACCACTGCGCAGTAGCACCAGTTAGTGCACATTGATTGAATCCTTGGTTGTGCAAGTACTAAACTTAATGTGCAGTAACTACGGTGCATTCATGAATGTGTAGACATACACTATAAAAACACTAGCATGGGGTTGTATGGTTATTGCCTGTCAGTGGCTCTGGATCAAACTCACTTATTTGACAAGTAAAAATGTAGCTGATTTTTTTTCTTTCTTTCTTCTCCTACCTTCAAGCCCCGCCAAACGGTAGATGACATGTTAACGTCAGGCTCTGCTCCTTCACCAGAAAGCCTGGCTCAGTTCAGGGGTGTTTAAAGCAATAGGCAAGTGCAGTTAACATTACTCCACTGTTAACTTCGTTACCGATTCTCTTCCCGAGGGACAACCAAAAGTAGAAACCAGGTGATACGCTCAGATTGGCAGCACTATTGGCTTTGTAGCTGTCACCCTGATTCAAGCAAAGCAGGAAGGCAACACTTTTACAAGTTGGCTTTTCTGAACCTAACTGCCCTCTCGTTCCTGTCTGTCCCCCACCTCCTAATATAATTGGAGTAATTATAACTCACTCACCTACCTCACAGGGTTGTTGTGGGGATTATTTATTGATGTCCAAAGCTGAGAAATGCTGTTAATGTTGTACATATTGTTGGTGATTCTGTAATGCTCAATTGGAAATGTGCATCTTGTATATCTAGGTTTTTCCACTCTCCATTGGGCTGTAGTGCACAGTACTGACTGTCGGGTAACTGCAGTAATAAGACAACGTAGGTCCTACTTGGCTCACGTGGAACAGTCTTTCCTGCAAAGATGAATTGCCGCTTGCCAGTATTCACTGTTGCTTCCCATACACTGCCCAGTGCCGACTGAGCGTGCTGTTTTTCTTTCAGGTTGTGTGCAGTTCCCTGCGCCCGCTTTGCATAACAAATCCTGCACGTAGCTTTGTTTTGGCAGTATTTCACCTGGCGTTAAGAACGCCTGAGGAAATTAGCATTTTACTTCCATAAAGAGGGTTGGGAAGTCTAATGTGCGATTTTAAATTGGTATAGCAATTTACATATAACTTAATTCACTGAAATTAGAATTGCAAGATGAGCAGAAAATGTAGAGTATTAGCTTCTTTGGAAATAGTTATGGGATCACAGGAACAGGATCATAGGAAATTATGTCTAATTGCTGAAAATTGAAATTCATCAAAGCATATTAAAGCTTTTTTATTAAGAAAGCTATCCTTTGTTCCACACAGCAGAGTTGTTATTGCTATTTAACAATCTTATAAAGACATGGCAAGGTTTATGGTGGCAACAGTTTTATGCAGCCTGTTTAATACACAGTGGACATGTCTACACATGCAACTAAAGCACACAAATAAACTCTGGAGCTTCTTGCTTTGGAGTTTTTTGCTCCCAGACATGCCGTTTGAACATGCGTGCTGAAGCAAGAAACTCTGGACGTATTGCTCCGAAGTTTATTCATGCACAGCACATGGAGCCCAGCTGGAGCAGCCTGGGCTGGCAGCGGACCCTAGGAGTCAGCCTGCCAGCCCAGGGCTGCTCCCCCATCTCCGCGGCTAGCCCCACACTGAAGGACCCTGTGCCCCAGCCAGCCGGGGCAGTATCTACATGTGCACGGCTGCGCACACAAAAACTGCAGCAGGGTAGTGCTTGTCTTTTACAAGACTACCCTGCCGCAGAGTTAATTATTTCTGTGTGCCGTAATAGGGGTGCATGTGTAGATGCCGAGTCATTTACTTAACTAGTCAACTGCACAGTAAATGTCTCGTGTAGATGCTCCCAGTTAGAAGTAGCAAATCTCAGGAGCTTATTTTAAGGGAGTCAGCTCATTTTATGCCAAATACACCCCACCGTGATTTTACAAGGGTGCTTCAAGCCATCTGCTGATTGAGAGGGGGCAGGGATATGCAAATTAGCAAACACAAAAAATAGCTGATTTTTGCCTACAAAAATATACCTCCAAATGGAAGGTCTAAAAGCCAAACGGTTGCATTTTAAATACTGACATCTTTGGTGCAGTGGGCATTTTTTTTTTTTTTTGCTAAGTGCTGAATATTTTAGTTTCATGGCATTTACTACCAGAGTGAAATGATGCAAGTGGCGTCTAATTTTCAAACACAACCATGTGGTTTTCAGATAAAGCAACAGTAACGCTCACTGAAATCAGTGGAAGCTGCAAAGACTAAGCAACTTTAATATTCAGACCACTTTTTAACTATGGATTAACTACTTCATCACTTGCTAACTATGTATCACTTATTTACCTAATTTTGGTCAAGGCGATTAGACACAGTGGGAGATTTTTGCAAATGGAAGAAGGGCATGACCACCGAGGCAAAATCCACATTCATTGTGCTCCAGTGTAAGTTTAACACTTGAAGAATAGTAATAAATACTGACTCATATTTTCAGATGAGCCAAATGTGAGATGTTCAAAACAACTTGGGTCATCTCTAACTGGGGAAACAGAGCAGCGTGGCTCTTGTGGAACACACTGTTCCTCAACGGCCCGCTAAACACTGTATTTCAGAATAAAACACTTGATTCCATGGAAAGTTGGCCACCTAATAATTCCCTCTTGGTTGCCCTGAAACCCCAAGCCCATATCAAGGACTGTATTAAAGCATTTGTTTAGTTAGAGAGAGAGAACGAAATGCTAAAATGTCTTACCTTGGGATTATTGCAGCAGTGTGGATGGTAAAGCAAAAATAATTTAAGATAAAAGTTCTGTCAATGGGCACCAGGAGGATTTGCTATGTTATAGACCCATATTGCTCATGATACATACACCTTCATTACTATTTCACATCCCTCCCGGTAGTAACATAATCACCTATTAAGAGGAAACTAGAAGGATTAAAGTTAGAGAAAAGTAGCTGGTAGCTCTCATAAAAATACACAGAGATCATCTGATGTCTTTCCAAGCAATAAAGTTGTGCTGAGCTTGAAATTTCTTCTGCTTTTGCTTGTACAGATAGTCGCAGCAATAATGGCCATCACAGGAATTGTTATGATGGCATATGCAGATGGTTTCCATGGTGATTCAATTATTGGTGTAGCATATGCTGTTGGCTCTGCATCCACATCCGCATTGTATAAGGTAGGTCATAATTTTTGCGTTAATAGCTGAAGATTATCCTATGGATCATACATTCCATTAATGCTCACGTGCAAAGCACGATGAAATATATAAGATTCATCTTCGTTGCATCATTTACATTCAGAGCATGCTGGACATGTCAGAAAAGTTACGACAGGGATAATTAGTTTGTGGCTGGCAAGTGTTCAGAGTGGTTTTGCTTTATGAACCTGTAATGAAATTGCTATTAGTGTATGACAAATAGATTAGCATTTCTGAGTCCATCATTTTTTGCCAAAGCAGTTGATGCTTTTTGCAGTGGGCTTGTTACACAAAACAATGAGAAAATCCTGAATGCAGCTAGTGCCATGTTTCTGTTGGTCGTGGCAAACTTCTCATCTCCGATCTGCAGTGCAGATCTCTATTGCATATTCCGCACTCGTTCTGGCTTTGGGACTCCCGTTCATATCAGCACACGGGCCAGGAATGCAGCATATGCATTAAAGGCATCGAGTGTGGGAGATGGGAGGCTTCTGGCCCAAGGTTTGGAACAAGTGGCTTTGCTTGGAAGGGTGAACTCGACGTACTGTCTCCGTCTTCAGAAATGCATTGGATTAAGTGCAGCTTCAGATGCATGCAGGGTCCCTGAGGTCAGCATTTGTAAACTAAGGCAGAATTTGGATCCATTTTGTACGAGAGGTCCAAAGCTGGCTCCTACTTACAGTCTTTGGTATACCTCTCTGTGAATATTTAGTAGTCGCAATGGATCTTGTGGGGACAATTGTTACTGTGATTCACACAACCTGGCACGCCAGTGACTTCAGAAACAACGAGGACTTCATGTTCCTCACACATCAGCTTTGCACTGGCAGGACATGGTTGAAATCAGTGCAGTCGCTCCTGATGAGTATCCTTGCGAGGTCAGAACTGAGCCCTGTAACTGCACGTGTGACCTTTGCAGTCTCTGGGACTCTTATTTGCATTTGTTCCTTGTGACATAGTGTGTGTGTTAGCTTTGATTTCAGTGATTCTTCCTTTGTGCTGTGAGGACAGATGTGATTTGAGTGCCTGGCCAGGAACTGGGGTCCTGGAAGCACAGGCAATGGCACAGTGCCCACTCCTAGGAGACAAACAGGGGGAGAGAATAGCAGGAAGGATTGACCATGCGTACATCAAGAAGCTGGCTAGAATAAGGGCTGTCCTCCTAGCATAGGGTGGGACCGTTTAGCCCTGCCTCACCTGGTTGAGCGCTCACTCAACAGTCCCACCGAAGGCAATAGAAGTGTTCACTTGGGCAGCCAGGGCCGAGTTTTATGTGAACAAGTCAGGTCATCCCTCCCTGGGGTCAAGCCCACAGGAGGGCATTGCTGGGGTGGAAACCTTAGTGAAGACCTCTTGCACTGCTACACAGTTGAGTTTGCATTTCCCATGCCCAAAGCTTTGCCTAATCCCCAGGGAGCAATTTGCACGGCAAAACTTTGCATGGGGTGGAAGGTAACTGTGCTAATACGTTTCCTTTTCCCTGCAGGTTTTGTTCAAGATGTTTCTTGGCAGTGCGAACTTCGGGGAAGCTGCTCACTTTGTCTCTACGCTGGGCTTCTTCAACCTAATTTTCATCTCCTTTACCCCGGTCATACTGTATTTTACAAAGGTGGAATATTGGTCCCCCTTCTCTGCTGTGCCGTGGGGTTACCTTTGTGGAGTAGCCGGCCTCTGGTTAGGTACTTGCTGAATGTTGCCTTCATTTTCTCTAGCACTTCTTGTTGTTTTGCATTTGCCACAGAATAAACCGCCACCAGCATGACCATTCCCTTTCTTACAGCCCAGTGATTCTCAACCGGAGTGCCGCAGCACCCTGTGAGCATCTTTCAAAGGTGTCACATGGTGCCACACAATGTTTGCAGTTATTTGTGCAAACGCCTATGTGAGATTCACTGGATAAAATGGGAATCCATCGTGTCAAAAACATTTGGCCCTTGTGCTCTTTCTGAGCTATTTGCAACTGAAAAATCACTCTGTTCTTTTTTCCATAGTCAAGAAATGAGTGAAAACGAAGAGCTGCCATTTTTCAAGGGGTGTCTTGAGGCTTACTTGGTTGAGAGCTGCTGCATTAACCATTTCAAAAGCAGCATTCTTTCATAGATAACATCCTCCAGGACTGTTTCAGGCTGGACATAAGGAAGAACTTCTTTACTGTCCGAGCCCCCAAGGTTTGGAATAGGCTGCCGCTGGAGGTGGTTCAAGCACCCACTTTGAACACCTTCAAGAGACATTTGGAAGTCTATCTTGCTAGGATCCTGTGATCCCTGCTGCCTTCCTGCCCCTGTGGCAGGGGGCTGGCCTCGATGATCTTCCAAGGTCCCTTCCAGCCCTGGTGTCTATGAAATCCATGAAATCTTTTCTATACAAGCAACTACTGTGCAGGATGCTGGAAAACAATGAATGTATTTTAGGAAAGAATTGAGTGGAAAAACATAAAAAAATTTAACCCACCAAAAGAAAAAAGGTTGGGTCTCTTACAGCAGTGGTTGTCAACTGGCAGAAGGATGCACATGGCGTTACACCACTCCTGGGGCAGCTGCAGAGGTGTGCAAAGCCCAGTGGCAGCTGCCTCCACCCTGCGCACAGATTGGGGATTGGGGGGGCATGTGCCCCCCAGTCCTCTGCCAGGCTGCTTGCAGCAGTGGGAGGCCCCCCTGCATCCCCGGATGAGCCACCTGGGCTCTGATTGTCACATAACCCGGCCTGGCTCCTGGTTATCTTTCATTCCCTGCCCTGGACCTAATTGCATCCACTCTCTGGTCCCTTTAGGAGAAGTCTTAAAGTGGATATGACTTATCACCTAAAGATATGGTTGAACATATAAATGAGGGTAGAATGGAGCAGCTGCACAGAGCAGGCAGAAAGCCAGCCTCACTCCATCCATGCAGTTTTCTACCCTGAAACCAGCATAGGCGGGTGTCTGCGGTGGGGTGTCGAGAAGGGGGATTTGGCTGGGGTACCTGTGCTCACCGATGAGCTTACCCAGTTTGCAGCAGCATCCCAGCAGCTGCTCTGAAGTTGCAGTGGGGCCAAAGTAGCTCCAGGCTTGGGGAGGATGGGCATAAAGCTGCCCATGACACATCCCCACTGCCCTGAGCACTGTTTGGCTGAGGACTCGCTCAGGGATCCTAACTGAGCAGCACTCAGCTCGAAACATAGCTATCGGACAGGTCGTGGCAGCAGCAACCATGCTTTAACAGAACAGTACTGCCCCGTGGGATATAAACACAGGAACACAGCTGAGACGAGCAAACAGCAGAGATGAGCCTGTCCCAACACTGGAGTACCCACATTCTCACAGCATTGGCTCAAATATACAATGCAACATGTCCTCAATTGCCTAGGAGATTCCCTTGCTCTATAGAACAAAAGGAATTTCAGAGGGGCGCTAAGGACCCAGTCTACCAAGAGAATGAAAGCCATCAGAGTTGGGTGCCTAAGTATCATTGTGCATCTGGCCTAAGTAGCTTAAAGGCTTCTGCTTAGTTTGGACATCTCAGGCTGGGACACTGGTTTTATAGACAATGGTTCGCCTCAATAGGGTCCCTCTGGTCCCTGAGTGTCTTAAAGCCCATGAAAGGGGAGTTCATATCCTTTCTACTTACTGTACCGCTCTCCCCTCTTCCTCATAACCTGCAGAGGAGAGGACTCTTCTGTTTGCACAGCTAGGGCTGGCTACATGTCCCTGGCAGGGGTGCGTATGTGTTGCTTGCTGATACTGTCCTTTCATGGATGGTCCCACCCTGGGCTGCTTGCTCAGTCCCCCACGGAAGAGCAAGACCACAGAATTGCAACTGAGAGGGAGTGCAATTGGAGAACAATCCTAATTTCTTTTGTAAATGGGGCACAAGGTGTTTTTTGAGGAGGGAAGCAAGTCTGTATGGCTTTTCTTTAAGCTTTGGAATAGAAAACTAGTGCACTTGGAATTTTCTATCTGTATACCCAACCTTCTTCTTCTTCCTCGTGCAGACCCTCCATTCATTTCACATTCCCGCACATACAGGCTCAGTCCTGTGTAAGAACGTAGTAAAGCGCGTGGTGTAATTTCACGACATTTTATGAAGTTGTGTCTCTGACACTCTTGTGCCTTGTCCTCTGTCTCGACAGCATTCAACATATTGGTCAACGTTGGAGTTGTGCTGACGTACCCCATCCTGATTTCCATCGGGACAGTGCTCAGCGTTCCTGGAAATGCAGGTACACCTAGTGCCGTTAATGAGTAAAGATCATCGTCATGCCCTATTTCTTCTCAAGCTCTTTTGCAGGGTTTTTTTTAACTTCAGTGGCAATTTAAATAAACGTGAAGCTGATAACAATAGAGACTTAACTCTGCAAGTGCAGTTTTTTCTAGTCTTTTCCACTGGGGTAATTAAAAAGTAAATGTATTATTTTGCAGGAGCTTATCAAGTAGCCTGAGGGCTGAGCTCTGTGCTTATGGAGGCTGCCTGTCGGGGGGGTGGGAAGTTGGTGGACAGGGGTGGAAAGCCTCGATTCCATGTCTGTGACCCAAATGCTGGTGGTACAGCTGAGCCTGGGTAGAAGGACATGCTATCTGTAAAGTGCTAATGCTTAGGAGGAGCTTTTTGACTATGCGGGTGGTCAGGCATTGGAACAGCCTACCTAGAGAAGTTGCTGATTTACCCCTGGAAATTTTCAAGAACAGGTTAGATGGACACTTGGCTGGAATGACTTAATTAGGGATGATTCTGCCTTGAGCATGGAGCCAGGATGAGATGACCTGGTGGGTCCCTTCCCGCCCTTCTTTCCTATGATCCTATGAGCACAGACGACTTTCTCACTTGGAAAAAAATGGAAATCAAGGACCAGATTGTGACTCAGCCTTATACAAGGCTTATATAAATTCTACTCTCCAGCCATAAATCTTTATAGCTCCCCAGCAGACATTTCCATTAGGACAGAAAGCATGAAGGAAGTGAGAGTTTCCAATTCTATTTAGTATGAAATATAGAAGCCCTAGTAGGCTATGAGACCATCGCAAGATGACTTTACAGTCTTTGCTTTCGTTGCCTTTCTCCCCCCTGTAGCTGTGGACCTCCTGAAGCATGAAGTGATCTTCAGTGTCGTAAGACTGGGGGCTACCATTATCATTTGCATTGGATTTTTGCTAATGCTGCTTCCTGAAGAGTGGGATGAAATAACCCTAAGATTCATCAACAGCTTAAAGGAAAAGAAAAGCGAAGACCACGCAGAAGACATCACAGACTCCAGCGTGCATACCAGGAGCAGAAGCAGAGCCAATGGGACAGTGTCTATACCACTAGCGTAAAGCTGGTGACCCTCTAACTGCACGTGAATGTATATTCTGTGAATATAATTTAATTTTCTCGCTACTGATATGCTAAATGACAGTATTGCTCTGAACTGGGGATGAATTGTACAAATCAATGATAAATACATCAATAATAAATGTTTACATTTATACACTTATAAAGGAACCAGTGTAAATAGCTACAATAATTTTTTTTATAATAAAAACACATTGGCTTGTGCTCTATTTACTATCATAATTTTAGATGAATTGTCAAGCTGCTTCCCCAAATGCTTTTAGACACTGATGGTAATCCAAGCCCTTCAGCCAGCTCCAAATGTGTCCTGAGTGTCTCAAATAGAGCTCCCAGATATTGAGGCATTAATAATCTCTAGTCAAGAAGAAAGCATTGGGTGTTAAAAGCAATAGCAAGGTTTGAGATAGTGTGCTATGCATCTACATGTGCAATTAATGCAAAGCAATACACTCCAGAGCAGTTTGAGCTGGAGTAAACTACTTCTGGGTGCATCTACATTTGTGCCCAGGATAACAGCAATTTAAGCCAGGGTAGAATAGGCCCAGGCTGGCATGAGGTATGGGGGTCAGCCCCAGACCCTGGGGGGGTGGTTGAGGGGCTGGCTGGGACACAAGGGTGCAGAAAATGCAGAGCCGCGTAGCTAGGTGGCAGGCAGGGTCTGGCTTTAGCTGGCTGGGCTGACGGGGCACAATTTAAGCCCACAGTCAGAGTCTACACATGCATTTAATTGCAGTAAATTACCCTGGTGTAAGATAGTACAGTTGGGGACGGTACTATCTTATGCCAGTGTACATTAGTTGACTGCAGCCTAATAGCGTCACACGTATAAACAGTGATACTTTACTCCATAGCTAATTAGTCTACTCCACAGTAAAGCGCACATGTAGACGTGGCCACTGAGTCACTATCCACAACATAGCATCTATGTAGTTCTCATGAAAATGTTTGTTATTTAAAAGTGCATTTGGGAATTGTTTTTATGAAGATCCACACGTTGTGTCCTATGTGTTAAGAGAGATTGAGTTGGGCTCCACATGTTCATGGGTATACAGGCACCTCACTTCTAGTCATGTCAGTAGGTAGGCATCTAAATACCTTTGAGGCTCTGGCCCATATTTATCACTAGTAAGGCCCAATGGATGATACCATGAATGGTGAGTATTGATGATAAGTCGAGAGCTATGTGGACCCAATTTCTGACTTGATTTGCTGTTCTGTCTTATCAACATCGGTTAGTAAAAAAGTTATAAACCAAAACCAACCAAAAAAATCTCTCTCTAATAGGCCAACAGCACCTAGCGCACATGCCTTCACTCCTCATCCCAGCATCTCCAGGTACAGAATCAGCTCTGACTACAGCATCACATAATGGGCTGTGTCTCTCAGCTAGCACTGGCCTTCATTAAGGGGCCCCCAGCCCTATTCTGAGGTGTCTGTGAAGAGTGTAAGTGGTTTGTCAAAGTCAGCGGTTCACCAGCACTGTGCCTTGGCTCAGAGCTGGTAAGCAGCAGAAGGCTTTTTGCAATTCCTGTCCAGACCACCTTATCTGGCTTATCTTTTTGCTATAGCTCAGTGACAGGAACAGCTATGGAGGTAACACAGGGTGCAAGCCTCCTATAACATCCCACCATCGCATTGAAGAATTGTTCTTGCTGCTTCATTTGGAGACCAGACTAGGCCTGAATAGCATTGACTTCTGCAGGCTCTGGTTGGCTGGGACCATTCCCAGATGTGTCCTAGATGTGACATGGCTGCCAACCCCGCTTTATATGCTTCTACCCTTATGGTCAGTCCAGCCTCCTTAAGGCAGTTAAGTCCCCTCCAAGTCGCATGTTCTTCCCAGTTTGGATGAAAATAGAAACATCATCAACACATGCTAGAAAAGAATAGAAACATCATCAACACAGAGCAACTCCCTTAGTAATGATCTGCCAGATGCTCACACCCTCTTCAGGCCAGATGGTAAGACCAGGAACTCAAAAAGCTTTCCCGAGGTGGTGAAGGCTCATGTAAGCCTGGCATCTGGTCCAGTGGCACTTGCCTGTAGCCCCTAGTGAGATCCATAGTGCTCATAGGGCACCCCCAAGTGATAAGCAGAAGCCCTGCTGATAGCATTAAGTGTGCAATAGGCCACACACAACATGAGTGTTGCCCTCCTTGGGCACCAGCACCATAGGTGATTCCCATGGACTCTGTCAGGGCCGATTCATGCTTAGTGCCAGCATGTCCTTGATTTTCCTTTCTGGGTCTTGAGCTGTTTCCTCAGTGACTGGCAGAAAAACAGCTCACAGGAGATTTGGGCCTCGTCTTCACTGGGTACACAGCTAAGTGAGTGTGCTCAGGCTTGCTAGGGACTACCTGCTTGTAGCAGTGCAGCATCTCTCTGAGCTCTGACTCCCTGTTTAGGCGTTAAGTGATCTGATCAGACAGTGGTATCCTGTGGTGACTGATGTGACTCTTTAGCCCATGGTTCATGTCCTTTAGCTTCTGGACAACCCTGAAGGCTCCACCCCAGGCAGCCTGGAGCCTGCTGCTCTGCTCTGGCAGAGGCACCACCACCTGGCCCCCTATACTGTATGACCTGGCACATGCAGCGCATTCAAACCAAGCCCTTTGTTTCCTACATCTTCTCTGGCTAAACCCATGAACTTGATTTCAGCACTTCAAGGCATGATATACTCCACCACAGACGTTACTTCAGAAAAGACCTTCCTTTTCCATTCTTCCCTCGGCAGGTCCTGGAGATTTCATAGATTTCATAGATATTAGGGCTGGAAGGGACCTCGAAAGATCATTGAGTCCAGCCCCCTGCCCCAGGGGCAGGAAGTCAGCTGGGGTCATAGGATCCCATCAAGATAAGCATCCAATGTACTCCTGAAGATGTTCAATGTAGGTGCTTGAACCACCTCCGGTGGCAGGCTGTTCCAGACCTTGGGGGCTCGGACAGTAAAGAAATTCTTCCTTATGTCCAGCCTGAAACGATCTTGTAGTAGTTTATGACTGTTTGACCTCGTCATCCCTTGGGGCGCTCTGGTGAACAAACGTTCCCCCAGATACTGGTGGTCACCCCTGATAAACTTGTAGGTGGCCATCAGATCACCCCTGAGCCTGCGCTTTTCCAGGCTAAAGAGCCCCAGGGCTCTCAGCCTGTCATCGTAGGGTCTGTTTTCCTGACCTCTGATCATGCGCGTGGCTCTTCTCTGGACTCTCTCAAGCTTCTCCACATCCTTTTTGAATTGTGGGGCCCAAAACTGGACGCAGTACTCCAGCTGCAGCCTCACCAAGGCTGAGTACAAGGGGAAAATGACATCCCGGGATTTGCTTGAGAAGCATTTATGGATGCAAGCCAGCGTTTTGGTCATTTTACTAGCTGCAGCATTGCACTGCAGGCTCATGTTCATCTTGTGGTCAATGATGACCCCGAAGTCTCTTTCTTCCGTAGTGCTAGCCAGCATAGCACTGCTGAGCCTATAAGCATG
>NW_005842090.1:2468856-2492745 GCF_000455745.1 Alligator sinensis
AGGGAAAGTATTTATCTCAGTTCTGCAGGTGCTGATCCAGAAATGCCTCCAGCATCATTTTCAGAGTCCCAGTAATTCTCTCCTTGGTCTGCAGGTGATTTACAGAGGCCTAGACGTGCCTGGCTCCACATTTCTTGTGCAGTAGGACTGGCACCTGGTCAGTGAGGAGGCCTCTCAGCTGAAAGCTGGTGGCAGAGCAGGGGCAGTGAAGTCTCTTCTTGATGTGTTGAATCCCTTGATGTCCCAAGAGAGAAACATCATGGGCCAAGCATACACCTCAAATGATACCTCTTGGGAAACACCTTGATGCCTCCTTCCTGTCTCCTGATCCTCCAACATGCAGTTTCTCCGGGAGGCACCTGTTCCCTGTAAAGAGACCTGGTCTCCCATAGGGAACTCTCCCTGCAGCTGTTCCCTGCTGTTTTTGTGCCCCCACCTCCCCTCCATCCTCCCCACGTGCACACATGCAGTGCCCAGTTGCCTCCTCTGAGTTACACTGCTGCCTGCCTAAAGGACTCTGACCCAGACCCATTGTACACAAGTTCACCGGCCGGCGGGTGGGTTGTGCTCGGATCCAGAGGATTCAGAGGTGTCGCATGTTAAAGCCTTTCATGGGCCCCAAAGCTTTGTCCTGTGGCCCTCAGGAGTCAGTTCAAATATAAGCAGTAGGACCTGCTCGGCCTGGCCGTAGTTCTGAGCTTAGCCCGCTTCATCCACTCCATCTCGTGCCTTAGGACCCAGCAGGGAAGCAAGACCCCATGGCCAGTCTGGAGGGCAAATCTCTGGCTAATGCCACATGCTCTCAAAAGCAGCATGCAGGGGTAGTTGCATAGATCATCCTAATTTAGGCTCTAAGCCCCCTTGAAGGCTGGTTACTGCTTACTGGTTCACATGCCCCATTGTTCCTTGATTTCTCCAGCTCTGATTTGTGTCTCCCTCACTCACACCTCATACTCCTCCAGTTTCCATTGCCAGAGCTCCATTTTAAGGTCCTCCACCCAAAGCTCCTTCTCTCAGCATTGGCCTCTGCCACACCAACCCTGGGTTAGACAAAGTGGCTCATGAAGAAGCCTGACTGCTAAGGCCATTGACAATGCTGTCCTTCCCAGACAACCTGCTTCCTTCCCAGACGTATTTCCCTCCTCTGCTGGTGAATGGGGCTGCTGTCCTGGAGCCTGGCCATGGCTCTGGGCCTGGCTGCTCTTATCAAGGTGGCTGACCAGCTGTGTTGGTTGTCTTTCCAACTCTCCTAAATGTTGAAGCTTCTGTCCTGGTCTTTGCCTCGGCTTCCCTCTGCGGCTGCAATTGCTGCTTGAAAGGCACCAGAGGTCACACTCACTTAGGTTTTTTTTAACACTTAGGTTTGCTAAGTCAAGTTCCAGACCATTAAGAGTTAGAATTAAAACTCATGAGGTTGTTGTTTATATATATAAATGAAAATGGTGTCCTTTTAGTCTTCTGCTGGTATTTGAGCCAATAAGGCTCATGCTTTGAAGCTTTTTGCTACAGTGCTCAGGGCTAAAGACTTTCCCTTTCCATATGAAAGCAAAGAGTCCCTCATAATCACATGGCTTGAGGAACCGGGGCTTAAAGAAATTAGAAAACCTAGTGAGACTTGTGATAAACAGCCATGAATTAGCAATCCTGCAGGACTGGGACCTTTAACTTCACTGGGCCTTTCTTGATATGGAGAGCTTGTATGAATTTACTTTTTATTTATAAACTGGCTTGTCTTCTGACCACACACACATGTGAAAATTTGACCTCCTACTCTCCCATTCTGCTGCAATGTTTTGAGAATATAGGCCCAGCTTTTCAGAGGTATTCAGGTGCTTAAGTCCTATCATTTTCAACAGCTAGGCATCTAAAATACCTTTGTGAATACGGGCCCGCTTTACTAAGAGAAAGGATCAATGGATAATAAACAGCAGCTATGGATCAGGAACCACCCTGACCTGGTTTCTAACCTGCTTTATTGCTCTGCCTTAAGTGATATGTTTAGTGAAAAAGCCACATATTAAAATAACCTCTCTCTTTTTAATAAGCCAACTTGCACACAGTCCAAGCACCTCCAGTCCACACTGTAGCATCTTCAGCCACAGCATCAGCTCTTCGAGGATCTCCATCTCTATTAAACAAGGAACCCAATGGGAAATTCTGGTGCTCCAAAGTAATTTTTTTTATGAGACATGTTCATGGCCAGGGGCCATAGTGAATTACTGCAGTAACCTGTCCTTTCGGCAGGAATAGTCTTGAACTTGGGTAGGTTACGCATAAAATAGAGGGGGAGGAGGGTTCAACCCAGTCTCCAGTAGATGACAGTCAACATTACAAACCTTCTGTGGGTCTCCGATAAAATAAGAGTCCCTGCCCTGAAAGTGCAGTGTTACAGGCCTGGTATGTCGTCTATGAATCTGAATAGGAAGTTTCTCCCTGAAGGGATGTGGGCAGTGGTGTCCCCCAAGGCTTGGTCCTTGGACCAGTACTGTTCAATATCTTCATCAGCAATTTGGACGAAGGTGTTGAAAGCACCTTGTTCAAATTCGCAGATGACACTAAACTATGGAGCATAGTAAACACACTGGAGGGCAGGGAGTGAATTCAGGCAGATTTGGACAGACTGGGGAAGTGGGCGGATCAGAATAGGATGCAATTCAACAAGGATAGATGGAAGGTGTTGCACCTGGGGAGAAAGACTCTCCAACACACCTCTAGATGGGGGGCACCATTATGAGCACCGCAACAGTGGAAAGACATCTCGGAGTCCTGGTTGACGCAAAAATGAACATGAGTCACCAGTGCGACAAGGTCATAAGCAAGGCTAACCGCACTCTTTCTTGCATCACCAGGAGTATCACGAGCAGGTCTAGGGTGGTGATACTTCCCCTCTATGCAGCATTGGTCAGGCCGCAGATGGAGTACTGCATCCAGTTTCGGGTGCCGCACTTCAAGAGGGATGTGGATAACCTTGAGAGAGTTCATAGATTCATAGATGCAGGGCCAGAAGGGACCTAAGTAGATCATCAAGTCTGACCCCCTGCCCTGGGCAGGAGGGAATACTGGGCTCATATGACCCCAGCTAGGTAATTATCAAGCCTCCTCTTAAAACCCCCCCAAGGTAGGAGCCAGCACCACTTCCCTTGGAAGTTGGTTCTAGATCCTGGCCGCCCTAACTGTGAAGCAGCACCTCCTAATGTCTAGTCTGAACCTACTCTCAAACAACTTACGTTCAGTAGCGTTCAGAGAAGGGCTACTCATATGATTGAGGGCCTGCAGGTAAGACCCTATGAAGACAGACTGAAGGACCTGAATCTCTTCAGCCTCCACAAGAGAAGACTGAGAGGTGATCTTGTGGCTGCCTACAAACTCATTGGGGTGGGGGGAGCAGCAGGGAATAGGGGGAACTCTGTTTACCAGGACGTCCCTCGGGGTTACCAGAAATAATGGCCATGAACTGAAGGAGAATAGATTTAGATTGAACATAAGGAAGAAATTCTTTACGGTAAGGGTTGCCAAAATATTGGATGGGCTTCCAAGGGAGGTGGTGCTTTCCCCTACCCTGGAGGTGTTCAAGAGGAGATTAGACAGGCATCTGGCTGTGGTTACCTAACCCCAGCACTCGGCATCTGGCTGGGGTTACCTAACCCCAGTGCTCTTTCCTGCCTGGAGCAGGGGGTAGGACTCGATGATCTGCCAGGTCCCTTCCGACTCTAGAAATCTCTGAAATCTATGAAATCTAAGAGAGCCATGGAGGGCCTACTCCACAGCCCACTGAAGTGAGAGAGAGCACTTGGAAGATCATCTTTTCCCTTTAGAGCTTTTGTGCTTTTTGCTGGAATAAATAAGCCCGGTCTCAGGATCACGGGCAGATCTAGGATGTTGAAAAGAGGGGTGCAGGTGGCATGGCGTGTCATCACGTATAACACAATATATATTTTTCCAGTTAAAGAGAAACTATAAGCTTTACTAATATGCCAAGGTGCTGGCACAATATTATTCAGTTTAAGATCAAAGCAAAAACATATATAACTATTGACATGTGCACTAATTTGCTAGGGCATATATAGAATTTTTAAAACACCACAACAAACTAGGCAAAAAAGCATCTAAATAGTCAAAGGCTATTGCATCATTAGTTTGGTAGTCATTATAGTTAAATGTGTCTCTTATTCAGATTCATGAAAGAAAAATCTAGCTTGCCTGACTGTCATGACTAGCTCCAATGCGTCATTGTCAGGCATTTCTACACCCGAGGTAATATCATACCTAAGTGAAGGCTGTTAGCTAGAGCTAAAAACAGTCTGCTGGGTTAGAGAAGAGAGACATTACAAGGAATGGCTCACAGACAGCAAAATTGCATAGGAAGGAATAGTTTGAATAGTGCAACTTCAAGACTGTTAAAAGGATTGGGGGTCATTAACATCTGTGGAGTGGAGACAAAGTAGGAATCAGGGAGATGATAATGAGTCATGAAGTCAATTGACTCTCTCAGCACTGCCTGAATAGAAATGCCACTACCCACCCCAGGCAGTTGGTTTTAAAGATTTAAAAAAGGGCTGTGGGGGTGCAACTGCATCCCTGACACCCCACACTCCCTCTCCCACCCAGATCCACCCCCTGATCAGGCTTACAGAAGTGCTGCAAAGAAGTGCAGTCCTAACTGCATATACTAGGCTCATTTTAATCAGCAGACAAGAGAGAGGTAGGAAAGAGAAAAAATAAGGTACAGAAGGAAAAGGTAGCACAAGGAAATGGGGATGGAAAGCGCCCCAGTCTCATGTTCTGGTATTATTCATTATTTCGATTGGCGGCAGCAAAGTCATCTGGGTTCCTTGCTTTGATCAGGACTAAAAACATGCAATAAGGTTTGGTCCTGGGGCCTTAAGAGATGGTGGGTCTGGCTGCCATAAGGAGAATCCTCACTCCTTTCAGCCCACCTGTTCTCTTGATCTTGCTATGACATTAAAGATCCAGGAAAGTGAGTGATGGGCAGAAGATCACCCTACTCTCATTATTTTGTTCACCAATTAGGCCTAAGATCTGACACCATTGATTTCTCATCCTGTGCACTTCCTGCTCCCTAGGTATGATCTTCACACTGCTCTTGGGTGCTTTTGTTTATCAGCTCAAAGCCAAGGCTTCTACACAACACATTTCTGGAGCCATGTCTGAGCTCTCCCTAGAGATATTCAGGCCTGTGGTTTTGCTTAAAATACATCTCCAGGGTTGCTCAATCTGGTTCTGCATTATTTATACTGGCCATTAGGGCTGTGCAAAGCTTTGGATCATGATTCGGATTTGGAGATGATTTGGATGATTCACAGGCTGAATCTATGAATCCAAATCAAATGACTGGAAGCTCTAGGCTTTCCGAGTCGATTTGGAGCTTCTGAATCGATTCAGAAAAGATTTGGAGATTTAGCCATAGGGTATAATGGGGAATCAATGAAATAGCTATAACTTTGTTGTTTTTTGGCTGATTCAGATGAAACTTGCAGGGATTATAGCCTCTGCTGAGAGCATGATGCATTTCAAGGTGATAGGTGCAGGGGTCTCTGGGAAACTGCACCCCAACGTTCTGAAAGCA
This sequence comes from Alligator sinensis, assembly GCF_000455745.1. Lineage (NCBI taxonomy): Eukaryota > Metazoa > Chordata > Crocodylia > Alligatoridae > Alligator > Alligator sinensis. Next base: position 2,474,444 of record NW_005842090.1, read on the forward strand.
AAACTCGTGTCACGTGTGTGTTAAGCCACAGTGGGGTGAAAACTGCAGAGATGGTAGCTCTTGCTGCAGGCCTGGCTGCTAAGCTGCTGTGTTACCAATCAATCATGATTCACTCAGGGACCAGCTCAATACACAGTAGCTAGCTAGTAGCTACTAGATAACGAGTTAATGAGCAAGGATTAACACCTACAAAACCACAGACTAAGGAGGGAAATAATCAATACAGACAATCAACTGCCCCAAGACAGAGACAGTCAGTTGCGCAAGTATCCATGTCACGAGTTTTGTCTGTCAGCCGCTAGGGGGCCCAGAACTCCGCTGCACCGATCTCCTTAACAGCTGGCAGGCTTTGTGACCGCAGCAGGGTTTAGCAGCCAGGCCTGCAGTAGTTTCCACCCCACCATGCCCCAAGACAGAGACAATCAGTTGCACAAGCACCCATGTCACGAGTTTTGCCTGTCAACAGCTAGAGGTGCAGGGCCGCAGAACCCAGACTCCCCCTGCACCGATCTCCTTGACATCTGGCAGGCTTCATGGCCACAGCAGGGGCTACCATCCCTGAAGCTGTCACCCTGCTGTGCCTTAACACACATGGTGTCACCCATGTCACGAGTTTTGCTTGTCCGCAGCTTGAGGTGCAGTTTCCTCCAAACCCCTGCACCTATCTCTTTGAAACTTGGTAGGCTTTGTGGCCTCTGCAGGGGCTACCATCCCTGCAGTTTTCACCCCGCTGTGCCTTAACATACTTAGGGTCATCTACGTCACGAGCTTTGCCTGTCAGCAGCTTGAGGTGCAGTTTTCCCCAAACCCCTGTACCTATTTCCTTGAAACTTGGCAGGCTTCATGCTCTCAGCAGAGGCTACCACCCCTGCAAGTTTCATCCAAATTGGACAAAAAACAACAACATTATAGATATTTCATTGATTCCCCATTATACCCTATGACTGAATCTCTGAATTGACTCCGAAGCTTCGGAGCCAATTCAGTCGAATTGAAGCGGTAAACTGATTCGGATCTCTGAATTGAATCGCTGGCATCCGAGTTGGCTGAATCTGAACCCGAATTGAATAGTTTCCTATTCGCACAGGCCTACTGGCCATCACTTTCCATGCCTATAGATCCAACTTCCCCTCCCTGGCCTGCCCACCACTGAGTCTTGGAAGTGTGCCTGGCCCTGTGTCTAGAATGGTGGCCCTCAGCTTTTTTAGATTCAAGGCATCCCCTGAATAGCCTCAAGGCAACCCTCAGAAAATGCCAGCTCTTAGTTTTCACTTGAGTTTTTGACTACAGAAAAATACTAGAGTAAGCCTTTTGTTGCAAATTGCTCAGAAAGACCATGGCAGGTCAGAATGGTTTTGACACTGCAGATTCCTATTTGCAATCCATGAGTTTATTATGTGAATCACGCTTGCACTCCCAACAGTGCTAAAGTTGCGTGACACACTGATGCACCACTGAAAGGCTCTCAAGGCACCCCAGGCTGCTGTGGTATGCTGGCTGGGAATCACTGGTCTAGAGACATTAGGCACTCACTGGAAAATTTCTCCTACTTTGAAACAGACCTGACACTAATTGAGGAACGTTCAAATAGCTTTACGGCCTTTGAAATGGTCACATCATGTCCTTTCTTCCAGATGAATTCCCAATTCCTCTCACCCCTGTGCCACCTGCTCTTGTGCTGAGCCTATTTTCTTATCAGTGTCTGACAGCAGAGTCGGGCCTGGTATCAATCTCCCAGGGTGGCATGCGCAAGCCTTCAGTGACAGCAGGCTTTAGCATTCAAATCATGGCTGAGGCCTGAGGCTGCTGGAGCAGAAGCTTAACCTGTGCCCTCTAAACAGTCTCGGTAATGGAGAGGAAATCAATTAGGGTGGAACAGACTATCAATAAACCACAAGGAAAGGTCACAGTCCCGCTCTATGTCTTACACATGAGATATTATTATGGAGCAACCTTCCCAGCCTCTCTCTCCCATACAAACCCACTGTCACATGCCCCTCTTCACACCAAGCCAATCCCACAAGACTCACTTATATTCAGTCCTGCATCCCCGCATTTTGTGTTATATACTTGCATAAAAAACCATCACCTTGGCCACCCACAGCAATAGAAGCCAGGACATAGGAAGTGCCATACTCAGTCAGACCAATAGCCTGTCTCTGACGGTGGCAATCAATAGATGCTCTACAGGGAGAGTTTATGAACAGGGTATTTCTCGAGTGATACATTCCCTGTCATACCCTTCCTGGCATCACCCATAATTAACCAATAGGCTCTGCACAAGAGCAGGTACCATGGAGGTGAGAGCAGTTATGAATTAAGCTGCAAGGCAGGGAGTGATGTGATAATTTCAATGGTCATAAAGCTATGTGACTATTTTTCAGTTAGTGCAAGGACTATTTCAAAGAAGGGGAAATTTTCTAATGAGTGCCTGATATATGTCTAGACACAGGGCCAGGCACAGTTCTATGGCTCGGTGGTGGGCAGGCCATTGAGGGTAAGTTGGATTTAGAGCAGGGATGGACAAAATATGGCCTGTGTATCCAGCCAGCCAGCCAATTGATTCTATCCAGCCTGCAGGAGGGTGGCATGGGCAATGCTTCCAGCTCCAGCCTCTGCTGGCACCACTGGGGACCCTGGGAGGCAGTACTCCTGCCTGCTCACCTGCCTGGCTCTGTGCGGCAGGCCCTGCGTAAGCCATGTTTGGGCTAGGTTGGCAGTGCCCTGCCTGCCTGTGGCTCAGGAGCTTCTGGCAGTGCTGAAGGCAGTTGCAGTAGGTTGCCCCAAATGTCTAGAGCCTGAGTTGGAAATGAGCTCATCAAAGATGTGGAAGGTTGACAGTGAATGCCAAATATTCAACAAAGAATGGTCTTCTAAATATTTTTTTACTGATGTGCATGGAAAAGCCGTGTGCTTAATTTGCAAAGAAAGTGTGGCAGTGTTCAAAGAATACAATTGGAATCAGCATTTTGAGAGCAAGCGTGAAGCTGAATATAAGATAGACTCCATTTTTGAACATGAAAGAATAAGATTTGGATTTCCCACAGCTGAACATTGTGGATTGGCTCATTGATTTTGCATTTGCTGTTGATAACGTGGGCTGCATAAATGAACTGAATTCAAGACTGCAAGGGAAGGGGCTACTTGCTAAAGAACATTTAAGTGGGTGGGTCTACATGTGTGCATTTACTTTGCAGTAACTGAAATTACTGTGCAGTATGAGCACACGTCTACATGTGCATGCTTGTACTGAGTAGTAACTATAGTGACTTACACTGACTTGGTATCATGATGCAGGTATCAAATTTATGCCTGATTAGTTACTGGACAGTAATGCACGCATAGATGCCTAACTGAGCAGTAGCGCTGTGTGTGTGGACTGATTTGGGACTAACTTTAGTTAATATGCTTTAATGCCTGCACATGTAGATGCCAGCCTATTCCTGCTTACTGCTCAGTAACTTACTGCACAGTAAATTTAAACTGGCGTAAATGCACGTGTAGACATGCCCACTGTCAAGTCACTTATGACAAAGTTACTCCTTTGCTCCCATCAAATAGGAAACAAAGAGTTCACCTATTTTCCTATATTGTGGCCGATTACCATTTGTGATCAAAACCTGAAAAAATACATGTCTTCACCACTCAATTTGCATGCTGAAGTTTCACAACAATTCAAGGATTTTTGAATGAGAGAAAATGACCCATCTCGGGTTTTCTCACTGTTCACATCTAACGTTGACAATGCTCTGCGTGACCTCCAACTTGAGCTTATTGACCTGCAATATGATGCATTGCTTGCAGAGCTATTCAAATCAGTGCCACTTCCTAGGTTTTATGCCTCTCTCAGTGAACAGAACTTTCCAAAGTCTCATGCCTGGAAAATGGTTGTGCTGTTTGCATCAACGTACATGTATGAGCAGACATTTTCTGTGATGAAATTCAATAAATCAAAACACAGATCTTCGAAGAACAACGATCACCTTGCAGCAGTGCTGTGCATTGCAAGAATGGCGATGGTCCCTGACTTTGATTCTCTGGTTAATGCACATCAGAGGCTTTATTCTTCCCATTGAGTGAGTGAGTTTGTTTTTCCTTAACCTAACTTTCGATAGACAAGAGTAAGACTTTATTTTGAGCTGTTATGTCATCACCTCTATATAAGCTACACAAAAAAACCCATAAAACAGGACAAAAATTATCTTTTGAAATAAAAGTAAATATTTTACAGCACATGTTTTGTTTTTGTTTTTTATCTATAATTTGTTAAAATGATATCTTTGTAGCAGGGCACTGGGGTGTACCTGCTCCTTTAAGGGAGCTAGAAGCCTGTGGGGTTGCTTGCAGGTGGCGCAGGGGTCTAATGAGTGACTCGCCTGATGGGAAGAGGGCTGAGTCTGGAGCTAAGCCCAGAGCCTGACCTGGTCAGGCAGTCTTTCCCTGGCAGCAGGGCTCCTGAAGAGCTCCTGAAGAGCTCCTGGCAGCAGGGCTCCTGAAGGTATAAACAATGCTGCAGGCCTGGGAACAGAGACAAATCACTGGGCAGAGGAAGTCAGGGTTTTACAGGCAGGTGGCCTTTGTTTTATTTTGAACCCCCAGAGGGTCTCTGAGCCTGGAGAAGGGAGCCCAGAAAAGAGGCGGTGTGCAGAGCCAGGGGTCCAGGAGCCCCAGGGTTGCCAACCCTCCAGGATTGCCCTAGAGTCTCCAGGAATTAGCTGTAAATCTCCAGGAGACAGTTGAGAGTCACCCAGGAGATAAATGATAGGGCATTAATTAAAATGAATACCAAATGTTGAAACCAATTTATACAGTAGTTCAGTGGGTTTTTAAAATATAAGAGTAATGTGCATTTATCTTCCTGACGTAAAATATATGCACTGTAATCAATAACTGATATACGCAAGCATGCAGGCACATTCACGTTGTGTCGTGGGCACGTTGGCCTTCCGGAAACCTCCTGGAATAGATTCGAACAGAGTTGGCAACCCTAGGGAGCCCAAGGGGACTAAGCGTATAAATAAACAATATCATAGACAGAGAATATCCATGAGGCATGGGGCATGGTATAGGGGAGGTATGGAACCATGCAAGGAGCCCATGGGTGCCCAGCACAGGTACAGACAGGCCAAGAGGGCATACTAGTGTGGGGGTGCAGGATGGTGACTGAGGGGACCTAGGAGGGGCCCAGTGGTGATAGGCTCTGGTGCCCAGGGGTGATAGGCTGTGGTGCACTCAGATCCCACAGGCAGCCTTCCTTATATAACCTTCAATAAGAACAAGGCATGGCAGGCGAGCCATCAAAGGGAAGGGCTGCAGCTGAGCAAGAGCTAGAGAGGGGCTGCATGGACACCAGGGAGTGTTAGGGCCACAGGCCCATTACAATCTTCACCATTAATTTTATGTGTGTGGCCCTCGACAGCTCACCAAACTCATTAAGTGACCTTCCAACCAAAATAATCGCCCACACCTAATTTAGATGCATGGAAAGTGATGGCCAGTATAAAATAGATTCTGAATGTTCAAAACTGGTGATGGATTGCAAGCAAAACCCCAGGCCTGAATATCCCCAGGGACAGTATACATCCCTGACTGCTCTATTTAATAGCTCCCAATGGACTTGTCCTCTGTGATTTTGTCTCGTCCCGTCTAGAACCTGGCTATACTGTCTGCCTCTATGGCTTACTGTGGCCATGAGTTCCACAAGTTAATGTCTCACTGTATTGCAAAGTAGTTCCTTTTCTTTGTTTTAAACTTGCCTCTAGACAATTTCAGTGGGTGCCTCCCACATTTCCTGTATCCTGGGACCTGATGAAAAAATGTCCCATATTCACTTTATCCATACCCTACATGATTTTATAGACCTCTGTCATATCCCCCTCAGTCTTCCCCCTTCCAAACTAAAGGGTCTGAACCTTTCCAATCACTCCTGGTATGGCAACTGCTTCATATCCAGTCATCTCTAGAGGTACTATTAGAGTCATAAGAGGTTTCCCACTGAAGTCAAGATACTTTGGATTGGTCTGTGATGGATAGTGATAGCAAACCTATGACTCAGGCATTAAGGCAGATCCCAAACCACATGCTGCTTTAAGACCTGATGCTTGTCTGTATTCCTAACTTTTAGTTCAGCTCTTTTTAAAACGATAGTAATAGACTTGAATCAAGGTAACTGAATAGAGCTACAGCATCTAGTACAGCATTTAGCCATTAGGAGAGTGAGTTATTATTTTATGTGCATTTAGAAATCAATTGGCAGATTTGTTTTAACTGGGCAATTGGGTTTAACAATTCCAAGGCCTTCCATATTGTGGTTGTCTGTTAGAATTTCTCTTATAAAATGTTCAGCCTTCAAGTGAAGCAGTAGGATAATTGTATTTTGGCTTCACAACTTCATTTGTAGCCCATGGAAAACACAATTTTACAAACAAGGCGCCGAACTGGCAGCAGCATTATCAGATTTCTCATCACGTGAGCACCCCATCAAACCTTTCTCTTGCATGAAAACAGGACGTGCAGTGAATAAACCATATAAGAATGCAGGCTCAGGAAAAAGACAACACTTACTATACTGTTTCAGCATAGCAGAAAGACTCAGCCACTATTAGTATAAAAGTATTCCCCTTGCAAATATATGAAACAAACAACAGAAGGAGAAAAGGCATCGTGTTGATACAGCTTGAGTTTACAGATGTGTAATAATGAAATTTATTAACCGTAGTACTGCACTTCCAATCGAAGAAATCATACTAGAATATCTTTTTCGCTCTTTGGGTTTCATGGCAATATGCACATTAAAAAAACCACCAAACCCTCTACAGAATTTAGCCCATTTGCATCATTCTGGTTAATCTTGTTTTACTCATTAGGAATTAATAATAATTCATTAGAAATATTTTTAATTGATTAATTATAAAGCCATCTCACTGCTATTTTTTGCAGCCGATGTTGCAGGGGTAGCCGCATCCACATCTTAATTCATCATATATTCTTAGCCTTGCTAACAAGAAAGTGTCTGAATTTCATATACATCCCTTCACAAGACACGAGGGAGAATGCATGTCTCTGCAACACAATGGGCTGCTGCAATTAGTGCTTTCTGTGTTAATTTTCAAACAAGTGACGTGCACTACAAGAGAACTACAAAGGAAGGCACAGGGGACCAGAATCATACTTATCTGAACCTTCATTTTTAATAATGCAGATTGACAATCCTCATTATGCTCTTACATGAGATACTCTGCCTAACGGGTAGATAGTGGATCCAGACACAATAATCTTTTGCTTGCAGACGGGAGCTCAGGTGTGATTATTTTTTCTCTTTTAAGTCTCACCTAGTTATTATGGTGGTGGTTCTCAACCTTTTTTAGACTCAACGTACCCTCAGAATATGCCAGCTCTTAGTTTCCACTTGTTTCTTAACTATGGAAAAATACTAGAGCAATTCTTTTGTGCAAGGGTGTACTTGGTAGCTGTTTTGGTCTGAGACAAGAAGACATACAAAAAACTAGAAGTCATTTTTCTTGTGATTTCCCAGTCGGTCTAATAAAAGGTAACATTTTGGAACCAAGAGTTCTAGTTTTTTGTATGTCTTTTGTTGCAATGAACTCAGACCACAAGGGGTCACATTTCCTGGATTCTTGTTTGAAATCTCCTGGTTTATCTCGTGAATCATGTCTAAGTGGTTGCACACCTAACAGAGCTAATAATGAGCTGTACCTCAGGGCACCCTTAAAAAGATCTCACAGCACCCCAGGGTGCTGTGGCAACCTGGCTCGATACCACTGTATTGTGGTGTATATAGCCAAGGAGCTGCATATGAGTTTCAAGCAGGTCTTCATTATTTTATGTTCAAAGGACTTGCTCTACAGACCTAGAGAATATCAGATGTCTTATTTCAATTCTAAATTAATTTACTGTTAATTCACATTGGATGTTGACTTTATTACTGCCTGGCTTGTATTAATGCCTGAATTCAATACGGTACAAGTATTATAGAATTATAAAGATGGAAGGGCCCTCAGGAGGTCATCTAGTCCAGCCCTCTGCTCTAATCAGGATAATATCCTCCTATGCTTAACTCCCCTCTGAGCTAGACAGTTTAATAGATTTCATAGACATTAGGATCTGGAAGGGACCTCGGAAGATCGAATCCAGCCCCCTGCCCTAGGCGCAGGAAGACAGCTGGGGTCAAAGGATCCCAGCAAGATAAACATCCAGATGTCTCTTAAAGAAGTCCAGAGTAGGTGCTTGCACCACCTCTGGGGGCAGTCTGTTCCAGGCCTTGGGGGCTCGGACAGTAAAAAAGTTCTTCCTTATGTCTAGCCTGAAATGGTCTCGGAGGAGTTTGAGACTGTTTGACCTTGTCATCCCTTGGGGTGCGCTGGTGTACAGGCGTTCCCCCAGATCCTGATGAGCACCCCTTATATACTTATAAGGCGGCCACCACGTCCCCCCTTAGCCTGAGCTTTTCCAGGCTGAAAAGTCCCATGGCTCACAGCCTCTCTTCATAAGGCCTATTCTCCTGTCCTCTGATCATGCACGTGGCTCTCCTCTGGACTCTCTGAAGCTTCTCCACATCCTTTTAAATTGTGGAGCTCAGAATTGGATGCAGTACTCCAGCTGTGGCCTCACCGAGGCCGAGTACAGTGGGAGGATGACATCCTGGGATTTGTTTGAGAAGCATCTATGGATGCAAGCCACAGTTTTGCTCACTTTACCAGCTGCAACATCACATTGGTGGCTCATATTCATCTTGTGGTCAATCATGACCCCCACGTCCCTTTTGGACATGGTGCTAGCAAGCATAGCACTGCCAAGCCTATAAGTGTGCCGTGGGTTTTTTTCCCCAAGGTGGAGTACTTTGCATTTTTGGGTGTTAAACACCATCAGGTTTCCGTCCACACATTTTCTGAGCTTGTATCACCTTCCTATCCTTGGGTGTGGACGCTTTACCCCAAAGTTTGGTGTCATCAGTGAACTTGGCCAGTCCGCTTCTGATACCTATGTCTACATCATTAATAAAGGTGTTAAAGAGTATAGGCCCAAGGACAGAGCTCTGGGGGACCCCACTGGTCATGGCGCACCACGGTGATTTACTTCCATCTATTACCACTCTCTGGGTCTGACCTTGGAGCCAATTCCCTAGCCATTGGACTGTGATGTAGCCGAGGCCACAGTTGGCCAAGTTTTCCATGAGGAGATCATGGGATACCAGACCGAAGGCTTTTTTAAAATCAATATATATGACATCAATCTCTTCTCCTTTGTCCAGGTGATATGTCACCTGGTCATAGAAGGAGATGAGATTGGTCAGGCAAGACCTACTCACAACAAACCCACACTGGCTATCCCTCAGGATGTTGCCATCAGCCAGCTTATCAAGAATGGTCTCTTTCGTAATTTTTTCCATGATCTTCCAGGGGATAGAGGTCAAGCTGATAGGCCTGTAGTTCCCAAGATCTTCTTCCTTCCCTTTCTTGAAGATAGGTACCACATTGGCCTTTTTTCCAATCTTTAGGCACTTTGCCTGAGTGCCAGGAGTTCTTGAAGATCTGTGCCAGGGGCTGAGCTACGATGCCTGTCAGCTTCTTAAGTACCCTGGGGTGTAAACTGTCTGGGCCAGCTGACTTGTGTCACGACCCAGTGATTTTGGTGCCTCGGCACTATGGAATTTCCTGGCCACATGAGAGCTCCTTTGCACGGCAGAGTGTTCTGCTGCAATTGAGAACCCGCATGTAGGAGAGATTTCCCGCCAATTTGCAGTTTCCTTTGCAGGATGCATTTCTTCTTTGCAGCACAGAAATGCACGGTGCAAAGAATTCCCGCTATTCGAATGTAAATTTGTGCCCCGCTATTGGCCAGTGCTAAATTATTCACACGTGGCGGCTAGTAATTGGCTCGCTGGCCGTTTAAAATTCCGTGCGACTTCCGCCCAAGTCGAAGAGCTTTGAGCACGCTGCAGAGTGCCTCTGAAGTTATCTGACTTGCGGCTGCCGATCGATAGACTGATCACCTATCGATCTTTCTTCCCGTCGCTGAGCGCAATCCCAGACGTACCCCTTTCCCTGCCGGCTTCAAATTGCGGACGGATTAACTGGCTTGGGCCCTGCCAGCTGGAACAACTCGTGTGGTTGTTCCGACGACCGGACAACCTGCGTCGTGATTGCAAGCGGCGTGAGTAAAGTTTTTTGCAACCAATAAGTTGTGTCTGCCTCTCCATTCACCAGCCCGCCCTAACGTACGACCAATTTCTAACGCAACTCGAGTCGGCTCTGGCCGTCCAAGACAACTTGAAGGTGTCCAGCCTCTCAAGGTGTTCCTTCACATGGTCTACATTGATGCAGAATAACAATTTTTGATGTCCTGTATCATACCGGGCAGGGCTATCCCTTGGGGCTGGTGAAAAACCGATGCAAAATACCCATTAAGCAGGTTGTTTTTTGCCTGGGAGTCGGTTGTCAGTTGTCCCATTTGGTTTAGCAGGGGTCCAATGTTAACCTTACTTTTCCTTTGGCTCCCCACATATCTAAAAAAGGACTTTTTATTGTCTTTGATACATGTAGCCAGTTGGAGTTCAGTCTCAGCCTTGGCTTTCCTGGTTCGCTCCCTACAGGTCCGGACCAGTGCAGAGTGTTCCTCCTTTGAGGTGGTTCCAGTCTTCCATCCTTTATAGGCCTTTCTTTTTAGACCCAGGAGGTCCACAAGTTCCTTGCAGAGCCAAGGGGGCTGCTGTGCCCTTTTGGGGCCTTTCCTCTGAGATGAGATAGACGTTGCTTGTGCTTCCAGGATCGCTCCCTTGAGGAGCAACCACTCATCCTGAACTCCCCTCCCCTTCGGATCATGGTCCCTTAGGGCCTCACCAACAAGTTTCCTGAGCTTGTCAAAGCTTGTCAAAGTTCTTAGTATCCAGCCTCAGCCTTCCTTATAATTTAATGATGCACCTTAAATCAAGGATCCAGGGGTATGCAAAACTGGCAGTTGCTCTACCTCCAACAAAGGTGAAATCCTGGCATGTCCTGAATGGCTTTTTATCCCCCTTTTCAGTCATGCATCATATATCACCACACACACACACACACACACACACGTGTCCTGAATGGCTTTTTATCCCCCTTTTTAGTCATGCATCATATATCACCACGCACACACACACACACACACACACCCTCTACAGCAGCTTGTGGAAATAAAAACACCCTCTGGCAAGCCCTAAAGATGAACAGATCAAAAATAACCTTCTCGAGTGCAGACAGCCCCCACTCCTCCCAGGTACTTTGTTTTTCAGGGGACTGCTACCTAAGTGCATTTACACCTTTGAGGATCTGGGCTGGAGTGTTTTGAATTCCAGTGGGACTCATTGCTTTGATTGTCAATGGAAGTGAAGTGAAAATCCCAGTAGGCATCTACCATTTCCAACCAGGCCTGGGGAAAACCTAGCTGCGAACTGGAGGCCCCCTCTGAAGAGTGTTGTACCCCCAGTCCCCTCCAGCCCACAAGGGAAGCAGCTGACAAGACCCACTGATCACTGCACATGGCAGGAAGGCACAGAGAATGAAGGAGCATTTTCTGGAGGAAGATCCAAGGCAATTTAGGGATGAATAGGTCAAGATGAGGCTGAAACGACGAGAAAGTGTGTTTTAATGTATAAGTATGGATACTAAACAATACAACTGGCCTGTCTGAAGCTCAGTGCTGTCTCCCTTCTGGTACAGAAAGGACTTTATATTCTACCACATCATTTGAGATACAGCTTCTGGCCACGGTGAATTCCAGTACCTAGGGGCTCCTGCAAACCTAATTCGTGCCATCCAGAAACCTGGAAAACCAAACTGCCTCTGCTGGGCACCTTGCCTGCCAGGCACTGCTTTTTGCTCATAAGCCCTGAGTCCTGGGATCTGAAGCAGAGATAATGTTATTAGAGCCGGAACAAAGAGAGTCAAGGTATTATCCTGGGAAAGCCGGCAATGACAAAGTCAGCTGCATCTCTGAAGTACGTCTTGGCCCTCCCTCACTCCTAAGGCACCTCATCAATAATCTGGATCCTTCCCTTGTGGTTCGGAATCAAGCAACACATTCTAGCACCAGTCATTTCCCTCTTCCTGCTGGGCCCAATCCAGGCCAGTCAGGTAGACCAGTCCAGCAGGTCTACTGGCTGATATGATGGCAATTTCTATTGACCACTGAGTAAGGAAGCTCTCACCAGAGTCCTTCAGCTATCAACGGCCGCTGGCCACAATGCATCATCTCTGCTCACCTCTTGCTAGTGAACACTGCTTCAGCTCTGCACCAAAGGTTCAAAGAGGAAAAGCCATCATTTAACCTTAGCAGAAGCCCTAATACTTCATTGTGAACTCATACTATGCATCCCACTCGCACTTGCTTTCTCCAGGCACTGCTTCCCAACCAGGTCACACTTCTGTTTGGTCAGGGTGACCCCTCGCTCCTGACCCATTTCTTACCATTCTTTTGTCCCTTGCTTACCTGACAGAGATAATAGCATTTTATTACTTCAGGCCCAGATTCAAAGCAGGATGACTTCTGAGCGTATAGATTCATAGCTTCATAGATGTTAGGGTCAGAAGGGGACCTCAGTAGGTCATCGAGTCCGACCCCCTGCCCTGGGCAGGAAAGAGCGCTGGGGTCAGATGACCCCAGCCAGGTACTTGTCCAGTCTCCTCTTGAAGACCCCCAAGGTAGGGGAGAGCACCACCTCCCTTGGAAGCCCGTTCCAGATTCTGGCAACCCTTACTGTGAAGAAGTTATTTCTAACGATCTAGCAACAAAGCTTTTCAATGAAATGCAGAGAAGAATGCAGGAGAGTCTAAGCCAGTGGTTAGGGTGCCTGGCCTGACTTTCCCCATATACTGAGATATGCCCTGGAGATCCCAGGAGAACATCTCTGTAAGCAGGGAAAATTGGGCAGGCATCCCCAGGGCTTGAGGGGCATGATCCTGCCTGGGAATTCCTGGCATGAACAAGATTGGGTCTGTAAAGCCCCCAGAGCACCTACCTGGGGTGGCTGGAGAGCACAGCTAGGTCCAAGCCTCCAGCACTCTCACATATCAAGCAAACAGCCATGTGCCACTAAATAGTGGCACAAATTGATACCGCCTTTGCCACAGCCACTGTCTGTGATGCATCGAGAGTCATGCATGTCTGTTTGCTTGGCCTCTGGGCCATCATCAATTTTTTTATGGTGGTACAAAGGCAGCATCTGTTTCCATCCTTAGATGTTCATATTTGCCCCTATAATAGAAAGGTACATTTAATTCTTCTCTTGAACTGGGCAATTATAAAGAATGAAACTAAAATCAAAACACACACACACACACACACACACACACACACACACACACACACGTCCTTCATTTGTTGCTTTCTATTCATCTGCTTTCCTGCCAGCTACCCCAAGACTCATGCTGTAAAATAATGCTAACAATATTAGCCTAGTAGACAAGTGGTGCTCAGCCTCCAGCCCACAGGCCAGATCCATTCCACAGAGCCCTGTCATCTGGCCCATGGGGCTCCTCATGGGTTTACAAATTTGGTGCTGGGGGGAATAGTGGCAACATGAATTGTCACCACCCTGCTGTCAAATTTGCATACCTGTGAGGAACCCTATGACTCCTGCATGCTAGATTGCTAGGGGGCTAGTGTGTGGGGGTTACTCTGTGGCCCGATCCAGCAAGCAGGGTTGGGCCAGAGTGCGAGGTTGGACCAGCACATGGCTGGATTCAGTGCACGGGATCAGGCCGATGCGCCACTCATCTGTCCCACAGAGCTGAAAAGATGAATCTAGACTTATATAGAAGTTTCTTTGCGTATCGTCATAGGTATAAGATAGGATTACATATCCTAATTACTACATATATTACATACAATTCACTGTATCATCTATTCACTATCTACCATCATATCATATGTATCTATTCTATTATACATCTTACATATATTATATATATCCTAAATATTGTATGTATATGATAGGATTACATGTCCTACATATTACATATATTAGATATATGTAATTATATATATATATTATATTATATAATATATTATATATATAATTATATATATATTAGATATATGTAATATGTAGGATATAAAATATAATATCTATCTATCTATCTGTATAGAAATAGATTCATAGATTCATAGATGTTAGGGTCGGAAGGGACCTCAATAGATCATCGAGTCCAACCCCCTGCATAGGCAGGAAAGAGGGCTGGGTCTAGATGACCCCAGCTAGATGGTTATCTAACCTCCTCTTGAAGACCCCCAGGGTAAGGGAGAGCACCAGCTCCCTTGGGAGCCCATTCCAGACCTAATACGTAGAGACAGATAGATAGATAGATGGATAGATAGATAAAATTAATTGTAATCCTAAACACCAGAAAAATGGATAAATACAAGTTACTGTTAGAAGGCTGTGCATTCTGCTTCACCCAATTCCTGCAGTGATGACTCAGACTCAGTATCACCAACTTCTGCCAATTTACAAGGGGATTTTCCTCTAATTGAAAACTTGGATACTGTCCTTCTTTATGCAAAACCTGCACTGATGTGTAGAAAGAGTTTGGCCCGAGGAAGGGACTGAATGAAGAATGTGGGGTGAGCGCTTGGAAGTGTGGAGAATGTTTTCAGGGTGGGTCAGCCAGGCTATGGTTAGTATGGGAATCCCCAGAGACTGGAAAAGAAAAATGGGTGAACAGAAAGATAGTCTTTCCTAGGACCAAGTTCTACTCCGTGGGTATGTCTACACATGCACATTTACTGCGCAGTAACCTAAATTACTGCACAGTATGGGTACACATCTACATGTGCATATTTACTGTGCAGTAACTATGGTGACTTATACCAACTTGGGTGCAAATTTGATGCAGGTATCAAATTAACGCCTGATTAGTTACTGCGCAAGAATGCATGTGTATATGTTTACTGCGCAGTAGCACTGTGTGTGTAGACTGATTTGGGGCTAAGTTTAGTCCCAAGTCAGACCACACACAGTGTTAACACACTTTAACACCTGCACGTGTAGACACTGGCCTATTTCCACGTACTGTGTAGTAACTTACTGCACAGTAAATTTAATGCGACATAAATGCACGTGTAGTCTGCCCAGCGTTACCCTCCGGCAAGCTCAGGGAAGTCTGAGCAATCCCAAATATACTCTCAGGGCACCTCTGAACATGCATAGGGTAGAGGTAGCTGAGATGGTTTGAAATGAGCCAGCTGATAGATTAGAAGCAGTTGAAACACAGCAGCATGGAGCTTCATGCAGGGTAATTCACCTTGTCAGAGAAAACTGCTTCCCATACCTGAGCTAGTTCAGCTCAAGCTAACTCAGATTGCAGTGGAGATGCACCCTCGGATGCAGAGCGATATAGCCAGGGTCACCGGAGTGAAGGAGTCTTGCTTTTCACACACAGCACAGTGTCACTCCAGCTCTTCTCCAGCCTTTCTTTTCTTTTTCAATTACAGGTTGCATCTCCTAAGCTCCTTGAAGTTTCCTCTAGTACTTCAGGGACAAACGTCCTTTATCAGAGCACAGATTCTACAAAGCAGCCAGGAAGAGAAGCAAAGGAAAAGCTCTTCAGGTCAATCACTGGGGAGCCAAGCAAGAGCCTTTAGTAAAAGTGTTTTATGGCATAAATAGTTAAGGTGAGGAAAAGGAAAACTTTCCAAAAGCCTAATTTGTTATTTGGTATTACCCTCCCAGACTGTCCTGGATTTGTTTAATATTCAATAGCAGCCAGCCTCTCATCCCCTCTAGGGAGTGACCATGTCCGGTCAATGTTTAACTGGCCTCACCAAATCTGGACTTAGAAGGGAAGGGCTTGTGGAGGAATATCCAAGGTAACCAGCCACTCGGGCTGCAACGTGTGTGGTGTTGGTTCAGGTAAGATGCCCTAGAAAGAGCCTAGAGGCTTTGCAAACACGGGTGCAGCATGAAAGACACAGATCAGTGTTGAGGCCAAGTTCAAGGACGACTGCAGGGAAGCAGTTTCTTCCACCGAATGCTGTAACTCAGTAAAATGGGCCTGAGCCACTCCAAGACGCGCCCCAAGGTGACAAAAGTGGCACCGGTGCAAACCAAAGAAGCTGTGCCAGCCTCCCCTTGCTCTGCGACCCTGTCTCAATTTCCTGGCGTTCTGGAAGAGAGGAGCTTGGGCTCATACGCAGCCATGGAGGAGAGAAGCCCCGTGTTTCGAAGACAGCTCCCGCCTCTGAGAGAAACGTGGTATGGGAGATGCTCCACAGGTGAGTTGGCCAGGTCGAGTGGATTGACTGATCTTCTGTACTTGGTGTTGGAACACTTTTCACTGCCAAAATCAAAGGTGGCTCTGAAGAGAGAGGTTGAGTTTTGCCTAAAAGCCAATGGTAGAAGGTGTTGCTAGATAGACCTGGGTGTGTGCAATTGTGCTGTTCTGCGAGCGTGCCTGTTTCTTCCACTTCCTGAATATTGCTGTGTTTTTGGCTTGTTTTAGAGAAGTGCCTCATATCTCAACAGCCCAGATCAGATATCTCAACTTGCTCCTGTGAGCTATCTTGACACACCAAATAGTCCCATTCACCTTGACTTCAGTGGGACGACCTATGCAAATTGCAGAAGGGGGCCTGAAGTATCTTTCGATAGCAAGCCTTTAACACAAGACCATGCATCTGTATTGTGTGTGTCTGTGTATCATGGCATGATCCACATAGATCCTGAAATAATGATGTTAATTAACATCAGGGTTTGGGGCAAGATCCTCATTAGTGTAAGACAGAGTAATGATGAGTAATCAGCCCCGGCAGATCTTAAAGCACTTGACAAAGGAAGTGAGGGTCATTATGGAGCTACGTTGATTTACACTGGCTAGGGAGCAACCCATGGTGTGCAACATAATGGAGCAAAACTGGGAGCATTGCCTTGCATAATTAAATAATACACCATACAATGGCCTCACCCTGACACATCATGAGAAAGGAGAGGGAGCTCCTGCAATTCTTATGGGAATTACTTACCTGTGGAAGAATAATTCAGATGAAACAGAGCTCCCAGGAGCTGGTTTCTAAAAGTGAGTCGCAGAGATTCAACTAAGCATCACTGGTACAACTTGGCTTGGGAGTTGGATGTTTCTCCTTCACGTCTTTCATACAGATCACTACCTTACCATGAAAACAAATATGCCCCCTACCTCCTGAATTCAGGAGCAGAAGGGTCTGGATTGAATACAGATTAGCTCTGGATATACAGCCTGACATTTAGAGTGCTTTATGACAGTAACGCACTTAAACATTCCAGTTCAGCCAGATGATAAGCACTGGGTTTTTATTGAGCGTCGTTTTAAAAAAAATCGTCTCCGTAAATGTCATTTGTTAATACCAGTGCTGTTTTTAAATAAGAAGAGAAGGGATCACACTTGAATGATGAATTAGCCAGAGCCACATCTAAATAAGTGCATGCTAGCTGCAGAGAAGGTCTTATTTAGTGTATGGGGGGGGTGTTTGAGCTTGGGTTAAATTTGACTTTCTGTGACTGAGCGAAGTATGTTAATATGAAAGAACTAGGGGGAAAAAAAGTCTTAGGGATTTCCTAAATTTGGGTCTGCAATTTTCTTGAAGCAAAATCCTTGAGTTATAGCTCTACATAGGAAGCCAAACTGAGATTTGGGGGGTTTGTGTTCAGTATTGTCCAAACATGTAGGCACGGTCCCTTTCCTAAGCAGCTCACACACTAAATAGACTTAGTGCTCTGGTGCCTAGGCTTGCTTTTTCCTCCTGTGTTAGTACAGTGCCTAGCACAATGGGGGCCTGGCCTGTAAGCAGGGTTCCTAGCGGTTATAGGAGTACAAATAAATAATAAAAGAAGAGGGATAAAGAGTTAAGTTTCTCCAAGGTCAGATCAATGGTAGAAATAGGACAGAACCCACATCGCCTGAGCCCCAGCCCATACCTCTGCACTGCGGTTATGCTGTGAGTAATATTTTAATAAGTAAAATATAAAACTGCAGGGCAAGTTGGCACCCAAACCCTATCTGATAATTAATAAACTGCTGAGTTAAGAACAGAATACCAATTTTTCATTTGTAAGAGGGCTTTTTTGGTGTGTGCTTACTAACAGCTAACCATTTTCTCTTGGAAGTCAGCTGTTTTAGAATTGCTAACTAAAACTTATTAAGATCAGCAAATGCATGTACTTCCTCATTTGTTAAATAGTTGTTAGAACTTAATCCCATATTCAGTAGTTAATCATTGTATGCACGTCCAGCAGAGCTAAGTGAATCATTTATCAAATAAATGTAAGCCTCTTTCCC
>NW_005842090.1:2492776-2514273 GCF_000455745.1 Alligator sinensis
AGCAGATCACAGATTCCTCAAATGGATTTGCTATTCATAAATGAACAATACATCTTCTTTAGACCTAATGTTCCTAAGAAATGTCTACGACCACTCCCTGGAGAACTGGCTTTTTCAAGGCTGATTTCATTCCTATTGAAACCAATAGAACGACTTTGATAGGAATTGGATAGAGACCTTGGCTAACCGTGATTGGTCAAGAGGATTACATGACTTTATTTCTGTTCCCCAAATGAGTGGAAAAGTCCTTCTAGCATAGATATTTGAATATGAATACTTAAATGTTGTTTCCACCACTATGGGTGAATAGAGTTTTCCACATTCACTTGCAGCACTAAAAGATGAGGGCAGCAATGCCTGTGTGAGAAGCACTTACACACAATGAATGCAAATATTGGCTACATTCACTGAAAAACATGAGCAAATATTTAGAGACTGTTCTCAACCTGCTGTAGTGTCTAGTGCAGATGTTTTTTTTCCCCACGTGCTGCGGGATTTTGGGAGGATAGGCTGTGGTAGGTCAGGTAGAACTGTAACTAGAAGATCATGAAGCTTTTACTTAGTATGACCAAAATGTTAATGATCAATATGATATTGAATTCAAGCTGTTTTATTCAAGCTTCTTTTCCTTTTCTGTTTCCTTAAGTGCCGAGGCCCATTGCTTTTGACATCATGCCGGAAAAGGGAGAAACCAGTATTATTAAACAGCATCCCCCTCGAAGACCTCAAGTAAGATGAATTTTAAAGGCTTCCTAAGGAAATGCTTGGATTTAATGGTAACCTCCCATTTTAACTGTAAACATATGAAGGGGGTATATTGAGTTTTAACTGTATTCACACAGGAAAGACATCACAATGCAGTATTATTGGCAAGATAATATCCCAGAGATGCATTGGCCCTTACTTCTTGGGGGGTAGACATATGAACAACCTACTGTTGGCACTGGATTTATGACCCACATACCTTGTTCTGGGTGGACCCAAACCCCTCAGACTGATCACAACCTTTCCATTCAATAATAGGCACATTGTATTGATACACAGTGGTAGCAGATAAGAATAATGCAAGCAATTCTATACCTACCAGTCCTAGAGCTGCACAGAGTCAAGGTACATCTGACCAGTACGTGAGCTTCGCTCTGAGGTTCTCTCTTGAATGTCAGATGTCAACAGCTTGGAGGTTGGAGGTTGAGGCCTACCCACCTCAGTGGGGTGGGTGAAATGGGTTGGTGGTATGCCCTCTGTCCATGGTGGCCTCCGGTTCCCCTTTCGGGGACACTTTGCAGCTCTGAAATCCCTTCTTTTGTATTCTTATCCCCTCCTGATTCATTTCTGGCCATTGCTGATTGGTCTCTCAGTGGTCATCATGCTGTCCACATTCTGTCCTGTCAGCATAATCCTTTGTTTCACAAACCCATCACATGCACACATCCCAATTTGGGGTTTACTGATCTTCTCCTAACTTGGTCTGTTCCCCCAAAACCAGAAATCCCAAGGGCTCTGCAGCTGGGCACTGTGACCTGGTGCCACCTTATCTCATGTTATGGACAGTGTAGGACATGCCTTCAACTTCCCAGCCTGAGTGTCACTGCTTGCCTGTATCAGACAGGTGGGCCTTGAGGAAACTTTCAGAAACAGGCTTTTTTAGAAATAAGTTAACCCTTGCTGTTGCCTCGGACCATTATTTTAATGCATATCTACTTCACCTAAAAGCCAGTTCCCAAAAGCAAACCTCTAAATACCATTTTCTAGCCATCACCTACCACCTGATAAAAGGGGCCAGGGATTCACTGTACTACCCATGAAGATGCTCTAAAACTATGGTGAAGTGGAAGCCATGTCAGCAGTCAGTAAAGGAGGGGTTAAATTGGGTTTAACCTCCACTTTTTGTGGGATAAGAGGGCACACACAAGCAGTTATGATAGAGAAGTTGAGGCCTAGTAAAGCCTCATCCCTTTTACCTCATGGTGAGTGGTTGGTGTGTTAAAACTCATCCTTGTGTAAAATTATTTTATTTTATAAAGAAATGGAACTTGATTTTAATCTGGCTGTATAACAGTATAATACCACTGTCTTCTGGGGATTTAGTTACTTCTGCTTCACACTGGTGTAATAGAAACTGTCCAGACTTTGAAAAGCTGCTGATCAGTCTATATAAGAACATGCTGCCTCTATCTACCTGTCCTTCTGCAAGTGTCTGCACCCCTGCACTCGATCAGATAGGCCCTCAGAGCTGCTTGGGGTATAAGGTCATGTCATTTTCTAGTGATTAACCCCAGGAAGAGGGGTGCCCTCATGCTGCCCACTAGCATGCCTTTCCTGTCCATCTTCATAAGTGGCCTCATCACTGCAGTATTTCAGCGCCTGCCCTGAGGGGCAGGGAAGTCAAAGTCCGAAGTCCATCCCAAGCCTAGTGACCCATCAGGCCTATGTAGTTAAGACAAGCCATTTCCTGTAGCCAACAACACACAAAAGAGTCTTGCAGCCAGCAACATGACCAGGTACCCTTGACTCCCCAGCATGAACAATCAAATACACATTTAAAGCTGGGCTGACTGAGGGTAGCCTCTCTTGCAAGTCCAGAAACTTGTAGGAGAGACAGGACTGAACTCAGTACAGTCCACGTCTGTACTGAGACAACTTCACTAATTTGCCACCATGTACTAGCTTCATTTTCTGGATGGAAACGGAGTCACCAGTGATCAGTGACTTGCTCAGTCAGGCCCTAAAGCAGGAGCTAAAGTGGGAACAGAAACCAGGTCCTGCACTTCCCCATTAGTTCCATGCTAGTACCCGAGTTACACAGGCCAACCTTCCTGCCTTATCGGGATTAGAGCTCTGTGTGTGTAGCTATATATACATACATACATACATATATATGTGTGTGTATCAATATATATATATAGATATATACACAAAGTGTGTGTGTGTATCTATATATATATATATATATATACACACATATATATGTGTATATATATATAGAGAGAGAGATACACACACACACACATATCCATCCATATATATATATATATATATATAGATACACACACACACACACACACACACATACATATACATACATACGTACATACACACTTTGTCCTTCACGGGCGAAGATGACCGCATCCAGCGGGGGGAGGGGAGGGAAGAAGAGAGAAAAGAAGTGGGAAAGAAAAAGAGAAGGATAAAAGAGAAAAGGAGAAAAAAGGGAAAGGGAAGAGAACGAAGTGGGGTGGAGGCTAGGTCATGTGAGGATGTAGGTGACTTGTAAGTCTGATCTTTGCTTTGAACAATCTGCTGCAGCAGGGGCAGGAGAGCAATGAGGACCGGATAGGGAGGTTTTCGAGTTCCTGGCCGCATATTTCTTCATTGCTTCTGCCGTGCATTGCTATTCAAAGGCCAATGCTCCGTTTTGGATTTGGGACCTCCAGGATTGTTGGTTGCAAGTGATTTGCTACCATGACTCTGGGTCGATGTTGAAACTCTTTAGGGACACCTTTAGGGTGTCCTTGTACTGCTTTTTTGGCGTGCTGTGAAAGCGGACTGTTTGATTCACTAAGAATCAGTGCAAACCCAAAGACCTTTTTTAACGGTAAAAACAAGTTTAATTTCCCTAGTGAAAGCAAGGTGCCACGCGGCAGTCAAATTCAATATTTCTGAAGCTACCAGAGCTCCCAATAAACAAAACAAAACAAAACAAAGAAGTTCTGCTAAATTCTGCATTTTCCAATTTTATTAGCCAAAGCTTTGACTCTGCATATTGCTATTACACTGCTGGTTCAATTTGGTGAAACCTTGCCTCAGTGCCAAAAGAGAAGGTTACCATATCCTCTAGCCTATTGCACACCCTCAGACAAGACATATACCTTGCTTCTGGACAGCGGCATGCAGGAAAAAGATCCTTCCAGAGTCACAGCCAACTACGTGACATTGATTAAATCCTCCTGGAAACGCAGTGTCCATGAAGTGCAGCATCTCAGGAGACAGTCTGGGTGAGGCAGTAGGGCCTTCCTGGTGTGGCGGGATGGCAACAAGGCCAGGCCCCAGACCTTTGCAAGGACAGCAGCATGACTGTTGCTTCTTTACTGTCAATGGTTCCTAAACTGTTGCCTTCTACAGTGCAAGCCTCATCAAGCTATGGCAGACTGCATGCAGCAGCTCACTTGCCCTGAGCCAGCTCAATCGCTGCTTTAGGCACAAGCTAGTGTCCAGCCAGTAGCTCCTGCAGCTGTGAGAGGGTCAACACAGGACTCCTGCTGCTTGCTTGGGCCACAGAGAAGCAGCAGTTGAGCACAGTGTCTGCTTGTTTCCAGTCTTCCCTGCTTTTATTCCCAGGCAGAAAAATCAGCTTCCCCACTTATAACATGTATCCCAATTTTGGAAGGTTGATCGAGGAGGCTGGGGGACGAGTGCATGCGATATGCCGTAAATACAGTATTTTGAGAGAGCGCTGTTTGAATCTAACAGATGCAACTGGTTTATGTATCTGACCACAAACAATACGACAGGAACCCATGACAGATGAAGCAAACCGGTGCAGATTTCTTGCCAAAGCGTTTTGTGTGATAACTGATAACTGTCTTTAAACAGCATCAGAAATATACTGATCTGGATAAAAAAAAAACAACCCCAACCAACCAAACAAACCTATGCACCATCCCCTGCCTCAGTTTCCTTGCTAGCCTTGAGTTTTCTTTGGGATCAGAGGGTCCAAGGTCCTTCTCCTGCACCTTCTTCTGCATATAACTTATCCTCTGAATATGTGCCGCCTCCTTCTGCTCCATAAAGTTGCTGGTAAGAGGCTCTCCCTTTAATGAACTTTCTCTGTCAGGTGACCCTCCTGATCACAGAATCATAGAAAATTAGGGTTGGGAGGGACCTCAGATGGTCATTTAGTCCAACTCCCTACTCAAAGCAAGACCAGCCCCAGTCAGCTTCATCAGACCATCAAAATCCCCCACCCATGTGATCTGCTGCTTGGTTACCTGGCCACATAAAAAGGGACCATTGTAATTCAGGCTTTAGGGGATTTCAAGGAAACGTAGCCTGAAATTTAGCATTTCCCCCAAACCCTTGTAAGCTGCAGGAAATGGCCTGAAACCGCAGAGGAGAGGGTTGGGGCAAAAAAGTTTAAAAAAATTACGGTGGAAGCCCCATATGTTTAATAAGTGGTGAGCTTTACTTTTCTTCAAACAGCTGAAGATCAGCCTATGTGCTGTTATTCAATGGTAATCAGCCCCATGGTGGGCTCCCTCAGCCAATCAGGCATGGGAGAGCCCGCTCTGAAAAAACACCTGAAACTGGCTCCAGCAAACCTGCAGGGAGCTTGTTTTTCCCCTTGCTGGAGCCTGAATTACAGTGGTCCCTAGAGTCTTCCAGTTGACTAATAAAGTACTGCCAAGATTGAAATGGTGCTCTATGGTTAGCTTGGTGTCATTACCCTTTGCTATTTCAGTCCAAGATGAAGGTAAAAAATGACAGCAAGGAAAGCAGGCCAGCCTTGGGAAAAGAGTGGAGTTTGCTGTTTGATAGACACATGCAGAGAATCCATCAAATCAAAGAGAACTCACACGCTACACATAAACACCCCAAAAAGCAACATCATATATAAAGGCATTTCCCGAGTCCTACTCTCAGTGCCACTGTCAATACAGCCAAGGATCCTATTAACCCTTTTTGCAACAACATCATACCGGGCGGTTATGCTTACATTTCTTGATTACAGCGAGCTCCATCTTTTTTCAGGCTCTGTCTTGCAGCCTCCCATCCCCATGTCTGCAGGCGTGGTCTGCATTCTTTCTTCCTGGATGCATGTCCTTGCCTTGAAGCTATATTCATTATTTCTAACTGAGGCCAGCTTTCAGAGCTATACTGGTCGTTCTGCGTAATAGCCCAGTCCTCAGTAGTATTTACCACTCTCCTGGTGTCTGCTATCTGCACATTTTCTCTGCTGTGATTTTACAGATGTCTATTTCCAGACCATAGATGAAAAGCATGCATAGCGCTAGGCCTGGTACCAATCCCCTAGAAACATGCCAGCTGAATGATGATTGCCCATTAACAAGTACTTCTTAAGACTTATCGGTAAACCATTTAATCTGTGCTGTAATACTGTGTAGTGCTAATGCCTTAATCAGACTGCTGTGTGGCGCAAAGTCAAAGGCCTTTCAGTTGGTTTATATACCAAGATTACATCTGTGCAGTCACCTTGATTGCAGTAACCAAATTTGCAAGCTCATCAAAAATGAAATCAGGTTTAGTAGACAAGACCTATTTTCCATAAAGCCACAGTGAGTGGCATTAATTATATTCCAGGCCTTTCATTCTTAATTAATTTAATCCTGTATCAGCTTTTCTGTTATTTTGCCTAGGAATGATGTCAAACTAACTGGCTTATAATTAATTACCCACATTATGCACTGGCATAAACGTTTGTGGGATCAAGCTCTTAATTATAAAGGATGTAAAAAGCATTCCACTGTTTTTTTCCCATCACCCCCAGCTGAGCTGACACATGGTAAATGACCTGCAATAATCAATCTGTTGTAAGATTGCTATCAAAAAGTTTCTTCTCTCGGGGCACTTTCTTTTAGTGCCTGAGTACTTGAACCCAAAAGGTGTGCTAGTTTAACTAAACCAACCTTAAGTAGCATATCCCAGTTTAACTTGTACCTATATGGGAAGTGAAACACATTGATACTGGTATCATGGAATTGCATTCGGTGGTGATGTAACAATGCAGGGTAAAAAAACCGCTCTCTTGACTGACAAATTTATACTAGTATGAAAAACAAGGGTAGCTCAGACCACATATTCCCAGATCACAAGCCTAATTGGAATTGAATTACAAGGGTTGGACTGTTCTTAAAAGAAATCAAAAACAGTGAGCAGGAGGCCACTGACTGCACTTTATTATAATTCTCTCCCCCTCCTATCCCTGATCTAGTACTTGGCTGGCTTTGGAAACTCCCTGAACTCTTCCCTCCTCTTCCCCTTACCTGCAAACTGCTTTTAAGAGGAAAAATTGCTAGGGATTTGACTTGTGACCTTGTAATTGCTTCTCCCTGCCTTCTGTTTCCATTCAGTGGTTCTTGCATTTGAAAGGCCAGATCCAAGCCCCACTGCCATCCATGGAAAAGCTCCCAATGAGTTCAGTGGGTTTTGGCAAATGTCCTCTTTTCTGGACTCTCTGAATCCCGAAGCATGGTCTCAGCAGTAGGCAGGAGCAGCATTTGCTTTGTGCCTACAGTGCAGATCAGCCTCCTGCACAACTTGCTCTTTTTTTGTTTGCTTTCTCCCAGGATCCTCTCCTGCACCATTGAAGTCAAGGGGAGTCCTGCTGCCGGCTTCAGCAGGGGCTCTGCAGCTCTAAGGACAGGGAATTTCCTCCCTTTCCATCTCAGCTTCCTTCAGTCTCCGCTGAACCTCCAGGTGGACAAAGTGACAGAGCTCGGTGAATTCAGGCGCCCACTGGGACTGCATCTGCAACCTTCTGCTGCTCTCACAAAGATCACTTCGAAGGGCTCTGCTCTCCCAGCCCTTGCTTTTCATATGGCTCCTCTCTTATTTGCTTTTAGACCTCATCCTGACTGATGCTGTTTGCTCCAATTGTTTCTGTTCTTGGCCCAATTCTGAAGACTTTGAAACTCAAGGCGATTTGGGCTTTGAAGGGACAAAAACTGAGAATCTACATCCAAATAGATTCTCTGAGGGGCCAAATTCTGCTCCCCTCACTTGCCTGGGGAGAGCAGGCTCGGAGAACTGCTGGGATGCTAAAGTCAGTGGCATGTGCTTGTGCATTCAATAAGCATTTAAAAAAGGAAGATCTGCCCACTGAACTTCTTGAGACTCATTGCCTCTAGCCTCACAACAGCGCGGTGACGACGAGCCAGCTATGGCAGGCCAAAGGGGCCCCAGCCGCAGCTCAGCTACTTAGCTGAGAAGCGTTCCCAGGGGGCTGACAACTGAGTAGGAGCCCCCAGGTCTCCTAGATAGAGCGGAGTAGGTGGGTTTGGCTGGAGTGTCCCACTGCTCTGGTGCTTCCCAGGAGGCAGACTGGTTTCTCGGGTCCATTAGCAGTTGCATGCGATTTAGAGCAGCCATGTGGTTGCTGCAAGTTGCATCCAGGGCCATGCTGGTCTTGACCACCCCAGGCTTGGAGAGCAGGCTCTACCTTGGACCTGCATGGAGCAAACATCTGCCAAACCTGAAGAAGCCAACCCAGTTTCACTGGCCACCAACTAGCAAAAGAGTAGCGATGCAGTTTGGAAGGGCAACGTGTGCGAATGACACTGCTGCTTCTCTTCTGATACAGGTCAAACCTCAGGATAATCACTACCAGGTCAAATTAAATGGTTGTTCATACCTTTAAAATAACAGAGCCAGGTTTTTGGGCTGGGCTGCTCGCAGACAGCTGTGGAATTCATCTAAGAGCATTTTCTAAGAGCATTTGATTCCTTCAACCTTTCATGAAACATCTAAAAGCCCTTCCTCCTCCTTCCCTCCCCTCCCAGCCCTTGCCAAATGTTTTCCCGTTGTCCTAAACTAAATTCCCACTGCAGCTGAGCCGTGTCTAATGGGGCAGGCTTGGCTGCATGCATAGGGGCAGCTACAGCTGGCTGTACAGTCCCCCATTGCCAATATTTACAATGATTACTTTCAGTCATCTGTGTCATGCCGGGCATTTGAACAGCCCTGGACAAACATGCATTGAAAACACAGCCCTGCCCACAAGGTCATGTAAGTAAAACCAAGATGGGCCAGGGGCTAACAGAGAGGAAGGGTGAGAAGATTACAGAGGAAGTAAGGAGAAGCCACTGGAAGAGGGATGGAAAGATGACTGGGAAGACTATGGCAGGGTGAAAGCATTAGTGGTTAATGTGGAGACTGAAGCTAGCAAAGGGAACAATTTTCTAGGAAGTGTGAAGGGAGAGTGAGGGGAAACTGAGATAGTAACAAGAAGAAAGGTCTGGGTAGAGCTGGGATGCGTGTAGTAGGAGAACATGAGAGCAGGTGGAGATAGAGCAGACCTTGGAGATGGGCCCAGGATATTTGATGTTGAGGTAGTAACTAGCAGGTAGCCCAGAGAGAGTTTCCAGAAGGATGTGATGTGATGGAGGAGGAGCAGTGCGAGAGGAGGCTGGCAAGAGCATCTTGGATGGACTGGAATAGTAAGAGTTGAGAATTCGGGATGCCAGGTTGAGGTTACGAAGATAAAGGCTATCTGCAAGAGATTCAGTGAAAAGAAGGGCAGATCTTAGTGGCATCAGAGAAAGGAGCAATAGGACTTAAGGGACAATGAGATTCAGAGGGAGAAGGCAATGGAAAAAGTGAAGAGGAGACCAAAATTGGGCTCCTGCAGGAGAGGAAGGAGAATGGACCTTGAGTGGAGATAGAGAAGGGAAACAGTGGGAAGACAAAAGGTTTCATTTTGGAGAGGATGAGTCTTGACTGGCACAAGAGGTGTGGTCCAGCTGGTCCTGTTTCTGACAGTGGCTGGCGCCAGATGCTTCAGAGGAAAGCATCAGAGTGGGCAGATGTGGAGCAATCTCCCCCTGACATAGTGCTGATAACCGATAAGGCTGAGACAGCAGCAGGGGTCACCGTCAAAGGCAGCCTAGTGGATAATAACTGCCAGAGTGGATCAGATCCCTGTTCATAATCCTTTAAACCTCTGCTATTAGCACATTATATTTATTTATATTCCTATATTAATAGTACTAAACAATAACTCTCACTTAAGATTTGCTCCTCCGACCATGGGCTCTTTCTGAAGCTTCTAGCTACTATATATAAAGCAAAGCACCAGTGACTTCTCCCCACCCTCCCCAGAAACATTTTCAGTGCTACATAACAACATGGAGCTAGAAGTGCTTCTTCCTTTTCAAGAGGCAGCGGAAGATCCCTGCTGCGGTCTGTTTCCAGAGAAAGGCTCTTGGAAATTTCCAAACTGGAAGACACCCGCCTGTCTAATCATGCAGAAAAAGTGAAAACTTTAGCTTGAAGCCCCAAGCTTTCCCCTCCCTCCAGCTCATTGTGGGAGCAGCCAGTACATTAGAGAGTTATTTGCCTGCCATCCTATTTACTGCCTCTGTGGCACTGTGAATGATTTACAGCTTGGCCAGTAATTTGCCGTGTCAGCTGCTGCCATCTAGTGTCATCTTTTAAATTAGTCCAACTTCTGATTAGTTTTTCAGGTGCTGGGATGATAAAGGGAGTAGTCGGCCCTGGGTGAACCTTCTACCACGAGACCCAGGAAAGATAAAACCTAGGAGGCTTTTCCATGGGGACTAACTAACTTGTGAAAAGCGGGGAGGGTGTCAAGTCACCGAGTTGTGCTTGAGATTTCAGTTCCACTCCTGGCTATTTGGGACCAAGAGTGCATTACTTAGGCCCGAATTCATATAGGCCCCCAAGCATGTGTTTGAGTTCAGCTCTACTTGCATCTTGTCCTGTGTGCAGAGGTTTGCCTTGAGATCCCCGTGTTTCAAGTCTCCATTTGCCACTTGTGACAAGGATATTTTTCTCTTGTCCATTCAGATTGTAACCCTGTTACTTCTTTAGGGTACCCCCTCCCCTCCTTGTCTTGCTGGGTTGCAAGGGTGCTGGTTTCTTTCAACTCCATTTCATCTGTTCTCACCCAACGTCCTTACAGCACTGGCAGCGTGGGCCTTCACCATGGCTGGGGGCCCCTGGTGTTACCAAAATGCTGTTACTGCCTTGGATCCAACCAGTGAAGCACAAATATAGGATTTGTGAAAGGTTTCAGGCCAGTGGTGGAATTGCTGGGGGAACGAGGTCTTTCTTGAATGTACTCCCATTTTTTACTTACACTTATATTTACTTTCTCAGAAACACACACTCATGCACACCACATGCATGTGCATACATACACATACACCCTCCTCCCCTCTACTCAAATAACATTCACTCAGGCCTCCCCACCCACAAAATTTAAAGTCCTAAACAGCTTTGCTCATTCCTTTTTTTGGTTGGTGATCCCTATTTATTCAGCTACTGGTCTGCATAAAAAAGCTTAATTGTTTCTTTCCCCTCCCTTATAAGAAGGGTATGGTGGACCTCATAATAACCTAAATAATAAAAGCATCTGTACGTCAAATACAAGATTAAAACACGCGCCCTGCTCTGCAGAGAATAAACTAGACCATCTAGTCCTAGCAATTTGCCACTATTTAGTTTATCAATTTCCTCCAGTACTTCCTCCTAAAGCAGAAACAGTGTAAATGAAAATGGAGATGCCTATGGGGCTGATCTGAAGCCTATTGAAAGCTGTAGGAGTATGACCCAAAGAGAAAAGGACCACATTCAAAACCCATCATACGCCTTTAATGGGTTGGAAGGAGCCATAAAAGTGATATGATCGGTACACAAAAGCATCGTGGATTAATCCTGAGATTTAGAATATAGAAAATGAGGGTGTGAAGGGACCTCAAGAGGTCATTTAGTCCAACCCCCTGCTCAGAGCAGGACCAGCCCTAACTATAGTATCCCAGCCAACGCTTTGTCTAGCCCAGGCTTTAAAACTTCCAAGGATGGAGATTGCACCACCTCTCCGGGTAACCTGTTCCAGTGTTTTACTACCCTCCTCCTGAGAAAGTTCTTCTTAATATCTAACCTAAACTTCCCTTGCTGCAGCTTGAGCCCATTGCTCTTGTTCTGTCATCTGCCCCCGCTGGGAACAGCCCAGCTCCATCCTCTTTGGGACCAACCTTCAGGGAGCTGAAGGTGGCTATTAAATCCCCCTTCAGTCTTCTTTTCTCTGGACTAAATAAACCCAGTTCCCTCAGCCTCTCTTCAGAAGTCCTGTGCCCCAGCCCCATAACCATTGTCATTTGCTAGACTCTTTCCTATTTGTCCACATCCTTTCTGTAGTGGGGGGCCCAAAACTGGACACAATACTCTAGATCTGGCCTCACCCTAGCCTAATAGAGGGGAAGAATCACTTCCCTCCATCTGCTGGCAACACTTTTACTAATGCATCCCAGGATGCCATTAGCCTTCTTGGCAACAAGGGCACACTCTTGGCTCATATTCAGTTTCTTGTCCACTGTCACCCCCAGGGCCTTTTCTGCAGATCCACTGCTTAGCCAGTCGGCACCCCCGGCTGTACCAGGGCACGTGATTATTCTGTCCTAAGTGCAGGACTTTGCACTTGTCTTTATTGAACCTCATGAGATTTTTTTTGGTCCAATCCTCCAACTGATATGCAGGATACGTCTGCTCCTGCCCAGGCCCATCCCCTTGCATTTCCTGTTTTGTGTTGTGACAGACTTAAACCTGTGCCTTGATTACTCCATTTGCTTATAGGCCGCTCAAAATCCTAGTCCTTGGCCATGATTCAAAACTTATGGCCAAAATAATGTCACAGTTTAGGGGGCGGGAAGACAAAACGGTGTTAATTCTCCCAGAGGTTACTGTCTGGTATTAAATGTGAGTCCAGTTTTCTTCTGGTTGCAGTTATTGAGAGATTTTATGGGAGTAAGAGTGCATTCCAGCACTAGAAATACCTCCAAAGAGTTCCCAAGCAATAGAGGATTTCATTATCCTTCTGTCATTTGGTACATGATAAGCAGGTATCTTAATACCTTAAAAACTAACTCCGTATTTATAGCTGCCCAGGAAGTAATCTTTAGCTTTTAAATCCTCTTTGTATCCAGGATAGGTATTTGGATACTCAAACAGCTGGATAATAGCACATTCTATAGCGTTAATTAAATGTCTTTAAGAACCAAATGTGCTTGGAAAATTGTCATCAGTAGCAAATATTATGGGAAATAATAATTGGGTACTGGGAAAACTTATCACTAGTGTCCCATTAGCTGATGAACTGAATCGCTGTCAGAGTCCTATTAATTTGTACACAAACACTGGCTCATTCATCTCCCGTTAAAGAGTAAATAGTCATTCCCAAATGCCGATGCATACTAAATCACACTGGAATTTGCTCTGGATAATTAGTCAGCCTAAAAAGCATAGACTGGTGTCCTCCATAGCACCCATCAAGCCAGCTGATGCTTTCAAAGCACTGGATACTCTTCAGCTTTTCTTGACTCAACAAGACATAGATGATCAACTCTTTCATTTTGCAGAATTATCTTTTATACTGGCAATGAGTTCATGTGTGAGTGCAGAGCAAAAATATTGGACTGATTATTTTACTCCCTCACAACCATATCTTTCCTATGTAGGGAGCACTTTACAGTGATAAGATTCATAGATTCATAGATGCTAGGGTCAGAAGGGACCTTAACAGATCATTGAGTCCGACCCCCTGCCTAGGCAGGAAAGAGCTCTGGGGACCCCAGCCAGATGCCTATCCAGCCTTCTCTTAAAGACCCCCAAGGGAGGGGACAGCACCACCTCCCTTGGAAGCCCATTACAAGATTTGGCCACCCTTACTGTAAAGAAGTTTTTCCTGACATGCAGCCTAAATCTGCTCTCTGTCAGTTTGTGACCATTGTTCCTTGTTACCCCAAGAGGCGCCCTGGTGAACAGAGCATCTCTGATCCCTTGCTGGGTCCCCCTAATGAATTTGTAGGCGGCCACAAGATCACTTCTCAGCCTTCTTTTGTGGAGGTCTAGGTCCCTCAGTCTCTTCTCATAGGGCTTATCCTGTAAGCCCCTAACCATACGAGTGGCCCACCTCGGGACCCTCTCGAGTCTATCAACATCCTTCTTGAAGTACGGCACTGAAAACTGGACACAGTACTCCAACTACAGTCTGACCAATGCCACATAGAGGTGGGGGGATCACCTCCTTGGATCTATTTGTCGTGCATCTGCTGATGCACGATAAAGTGCAGTTAGCTTTGCTGATGATTTCATCACACTGCCGACTCATGTTCATCTTGGAGTCTGCTATGACTCCGAGATCCCTTTCCACTTCTGTGCTGCTGAGGGTCACTTCCCAGCCAGTAGGTGTGCTGGACATTTTTTGAACCCAAGGTGCAGCACTCTGCACTTGTCCTTGTTGTACTGCATCGTATTGTATACTGCCCAAGATCTTGTACATTAAGCTTTGATTTAAAATAATCATCCTACAATTCTCATAAATGTACATGGGCAGATCTAGAAGTTTGAAAAGGCGGTTGCAGATAGTGAGGAGCATCATCATATATAAAACAATACATATACGTCTTCAGTTACAAATAACTTGAAACAAAACTAATACACTGGGGGCCTAGCACTGCATTATTTAGTTTAAGGTTGAAGCAAAAACAAATATAACATAATTGTAATGAGTTTAAAGTAACCTGCAGGCTTTGAAATAAGGAACTTCATCACCAAAAGCAGCTAACAGACAGCACAATTGCAGAACAAAGGCTAGCTCGATTGGTGGAACAACAACAGTACAACATTTTTGTACTGTATTTTGGGTTCATTATAAATGTTGAAAATTAGTCTTTGTTGTGTCTTGATAGAGCATACAGAAAACATCTCACAAGAAGTTGAAAATGGCTGGCTACTGATAATTAGTCACTTCTGCATAGTCAGTCCTCATTACCAATCCCCATGGGGTAAGGAATTAGCCAGCTTTTATTGCAGCAATGAAGCCAGAAGGCAGCCAAAATGCTCTTTAACTTGCATTTTGAGCATTTCCTCAGTTCAGGCAGCTCACAAAGCCATGGCCCTTCACAAGTGTGTTCCAACTATTACTGTGATCCAAAATGCACATAAGATCTGAGAGCATTTGTCAAGGATGCAGGTCTCCTGAGTCTACTCTGGGCCTCTGCTGCCAGAATCAGAGCTGGAGAGAGATGTCGAGGCTGTTTAACATTTGGCTTTGGTGTTTTATGATCGCATGGAATGAGAAAGTCTGACCCTTATAAATATTGGGCTTGTAGAAGCTTGAACCTATTGACCTGCCGCCAGTGATCACTTCAGAGGCACGCTGGAGACCGCAAGAGCAGGAAGCAGCACAAAAAGCAAAGGTGGGTATCACAGCAACACGGGGGAACTGCTGGGGAAATCGGCCCATTTCAGGGGTGCCGACCCCCTGGGAAATACAAGCGGCGGGCCACTTTCCAAACATCGTGCTTCAGTTAATTACAGGGACCGATCTAAAAGCTCCAACGAGAGTCAACGAGAGTTTTCCACTGACTTCAGGGAGCTCTGGATGAGCCCTGCTTTTAGCAACTTCAAAACAGGAGGGTAGTACAGGAGGGTGGCTTTTCTACCCAAAGAGCATGTCTAGACCATTTCTGTGGCATCCCCAAGAGAAATGTCCCACTCACCAACTCCTGCTCTGCACACCCAAACCCAGAAAGGTGTCAGCGAAGTGGGAATTAGGCACATGGGGCATCTGTACACATGCTCCGGGGTGGAGGGATGGATACTTTAATTAGATCAGCTCCGAGAGCCACTCTAATTAAAGTGCCCACAGCATCACATGTATTCAGTGTCCCGCACTTTAAAATGGCAGCAGGGGCACTTGAACTAAAGCTCGTTTGATGAGCTTTAGTTAAAGCATCCCCTTTGCCATTTTGAAGCATGAGGACGCTGAATAGACATGACACAGGCTGCTGTAGTGCGCTAATTAACACGCTCCAGCAGACTTCATTAACTGAGTCTGCTTCAATGCATGCCAATTAGCACGTGTTGGAGCAGACACCTGGCACATGTATAGGTATCCTTAAATACCTTTGAGGATCTAAACCTTAACGCCCAATTTGCAGAAGTGCTACGTCCCTTGACCTCCATGTGATGACAATTGACTTCTGTAGGCAGTGAGAGTTCACACCATACTTTGACGAGGTAGGGCTGGATTGTACAGCCGACAGGATTAATTCTACTTAACTCTTCATTTATTTATAACAATTGGTTTTGATAGCTATGGCAGTACTTTGAACAATCAGGTCCTACTAATCTCTAGTGAGGCATGCAGAAATGGTAGTGGTGTTTTGCTCCTGGTGACTCAATGTCTTTCTCTGCAAAGTCATATCCAGTTATAGCATACATAACCTACAGTGAAATGACTATATCACAATAATGGAACAGCAAGAAAACAGTCTTGCCAACCTCAAGCATTAAGCCATGATGAATCTGTCCCTGTAAAACTCATAAGGTTGACTTTAAAATGACAAGATTTGATAAAATACATTGAAGGCTTCTTTTATTTGCCACGTGGTGTAGATATGTTTATGGGTCACATTTTCAAGTTTTCCTCCCTAACCAGGAGGGCTAGAAACATACTCATTTAAAACCAAAACAAAATAAAAAAAACCCTCCAGTGATAATGAGATGCCACCAGCTGGAGTTGTAAGGATAAGTGCCAAAGTATTGCAAGAAGATTGTGAGAACTGGCAACAGTGAGGAAGCCACACTCCTCTATATCCGATAAGCATGCTCTTCAGGCATTGAAGGGATGGGGGATGGATTTTATAGTAGTTAGCAGATTATTTTGTCTTGTTAATGGTATTTTTTTAAATTCCTTGCAAGGACTGGGAGAAGAGGGTACAGGCCGTGACACACGCCACAGGAAGACGACAGCACTTGCACAAGCTGCAGATGTTAGAAATGAACCGCAAGCGACAAGAGGTGAGGCTGACATTACGTAGGGGAGAGGTGCCCATTGGATTTTACAGCATCTGAAAGGGAGAGAGAGAGCAAGACTGAAAATCTCCAGGTCTGTTTAATGAGGCTGTAGGCAGGCCAATACAGCAGGTTGTTCAGCTGATGCAGTGCCTGGCTTCAGACCAAGATAAGGGATGCTTATTGGACAACCATGTCAAAAGCTGGCTGGGGTCTGTATACAAGCCCATGTCTTTTCTTCAATTCCCTGCAGAGTTGCCTTTCCATCCTCACCGCCTTTGGTGTATTTTTCCATACTTTGCTCTTTCCTGGTTACCACTCTGCCACCCAGTGTTCGGCTGGGAAAGTGGAACGAGTGGTTTCCATATAGCATTGAGCATAGAGCCTCTGTGCCAGAAGCAGGCACCTCCACTAGCCATGCCTGGTACCTGAACAGCAACTCGCATGGTTGGGTTATCCCAATTGTCTTGAGTCTTGTCCAATTATGTCCATAACTGCATGCTATCAGCATCGGGTGGTGCTGACACTTGACAGGCTTCAGTTCATCTCGAACTGTCTCCTGCTGTTGGTAGGGAACATGCCAGCTTAAATCCTGGACTGTTTTTCTGCTTGTTAATCATTTGTTTTCTGGAAAATGCAGTTTCAGTTGACCCCATGGGTCAAATTCCCTGATTAATTTTTGAGTTACAAAAAACACCCATTGGGCAGGGAAGGAAAGGGTGTTGCCTCTGGATGTGTGAGCCCCACGTCCAAATCGCTCTTTAATTCAGAGTGGCTACAGGAGCTCAAATACTAGGAGAGGGTCACAAAGTTCCCAGATCTGGCCCTAAGTAATGAGCCATGGTGGCTGCTGCAGTTGTTACATCCTCCCTTGCATGAACCGTCCTTAGGCCTTATGAGAAATAGTGAGGCCCAGGGTGGGGGAGTGGTATGGAGGGGTAGCACGCTGACCTGCGCTCCACATACCGAAGCCCCATTCCTAGCTCTGCTCTGACCTTTAGTAATGTTTTGGCCTCAGTTTTCCATCTGTAAAATGGGGGAGTCTAGCCTCTTCTGTGCAGCACCTTGAGCCAAGCAGAAGGAAGGGGGCACATAGATATTATATAATGGTAATGTAGAGAAGATGTCAACACCCAAAAAGATTTCTTGGTGCTTTTTGTTTAGGTTAGATTGTCACTGAGCCCCACTGCTGGTGTGTCCCAGCTTTGTGGGACCCCATACAGCTTTTATTTCCTAGAAAAGCTAAATACCGTATTTTTTTTGCATACAACACACCCCAGAATACGATAGGCACCTTATTTTTGAAAGGTAGAATAAAGGGGGAAAAATCCTTTCCTCGTAGTAAGGCACAGAGTAGCAGCAGCTAGGGAGCTGAGCCTGCTTATTGTTCTGCTCCTTATACATCACAGGCAGATTTTACTTTTGCTTGTGCCTGGCAAGCAGCAGAAACTGCTCTTACCACATTTCTCATGTATAATGCGCACTTCGGCTCCCAGCAGCGGTTCTTTGTATGTGAGAAAACACAGTAATTAGTCCTGATTTTAAGAGATTTGCCTGCACTTGGAACAACCGATACTTCTGTTGATTGGGTGCTGTCAACCCTCAGTCCTGCTGGTTACTCAAGGGGTGAGTGATTTGCAGAATTGAGCCTCTGCCATTCGGAGTTTAAACATTGGAACCCACTTAATCCACTGATACCAAATCGAACCATTTGCCCACCCAGGCAGAGCTGAAGCGAGGGCACCACAGGGAGGCAAAACTCAAACAAAAACCAGAAGAGCTGAAACCTGAGAAAGTGCATGGGAGGATCTGGAGAAACAATAGCTCTGACAGCGAAGACCGGGGCCCTGTCGAGCCTGCTCAAGCTTACACCAAAGACCACAGTAAGTAGAGCCACTTTTCTGTTGAAAATTACCAAGCATTTTAAGCACGGTCAAATAAGCTTTCTTGTGAGAAAGCCAGTGACTGCCAGCCCTAAACACCTGCAGCTGTTCGGTCTCCCGGCATCTCACCTTGTGGAGATGGAGGTTGAAAGGGCTGTCAGGGAAGCAGAGCCAAATGCGGTAGGTTTGCAATGCGCTGGGAAGCCTCAGAAAGGCAAAGATCTCTGTGTTCAGTGGTGGAAGACAGCAGATATCAATACTAATGGTTTCTGAACGTGCCTCTTGAGAACCATGAGCCCGAGCTTAGGGCCTATACAGCTTGGTGGGAGAAAAAAGCATCTGGCAGGCTGCTGAAGCTGTCAGGAGGGGTTTGCATTGTGTCCTCACCACAGCTGTACACACAGTCTCGCCACCTGTCCTGGTGCTGCCTGCTTAAAGTAGGGATTATCCATGCGAGACCCCGAGTGGAGGTGTTAAGGATCGTGAAGGATAAAACGTTGATATCTGCTGACTTTGGCATTCAGCCTGAAGCCCTCTCTAGGAATCCAGCTCCAGAGTGTAAACTCTTCCCTTTTGGATAGAGCCAGCAGTGAGACTCCTCATGGTATTTGCCTGGCCCCTCTCTCACGCAGATGTGAGGAAACACTGAAATCCAGGGTGCTTTCTTCCCTTACAGATACTAGTACATGCTGCAGCAACGACATCAAATGCTAAGCGGCCAGAGCTTTGGTTCCAATACAGCCTTTCTGTGCCACTCTGGCAATGCAAAGGACCATAGAGTTGACATAATAGGACAGCTGAGGGTTTCTTTTTTCCTTCCTTTGCCCTCCCACCTTAATGGCAAGTTGCAGACATGTCTAGAAAAGGGCTAATGCTGTCGGTCGTAGTGCTTGCAATCTAGTGATCCATACCATGTGTGATGGCATGTGGTGGGCTTTTCCAAGCCAGTGTACATTAGAGCAGCTCCAAGGCTGCTTTACTCTATGACCAGGGTTAAAACCAACCAGCAGCACCCAAAGGAATCAGAGATTATAGGAGTGATATAATTCCCATGCCCCCTCTTCTTGGGTTGTGTCCTGGATACAGCTTGGCTGGCTCCACGGACTATGCCCAATAACACTCTACACGAGTGATGCAGTGTTGCCCTCAGATATTCTTACCTCTAAAGCCCTATGACAGTTTTTGGCTTATAAAGACGATCCATTGCTTGTTAAAAGACCTTTGGTTCACTTTGCTTTCATCACAGAACTGAGCTAGCATGGCACTCGCTTCACTGTACCAGAAAGACATCCCAAGGAGGGAAGACAAAGCAAAGCACCCACTTATCAGTAAAGAAAATAGCTTAGCTTTGTGGGCAATGGCCAAGTTCCTTCCTGGTGGAAGAATGTGGACCTCTGGTGTGTAAAGCGCCGGTGGGCTGGTAAAAGTTTCACATGCTGTTTTCACGTGAATATCTGAGCATGTGCACCAAACCAGTGGGGGGCCAGACTTAAGCTCTATGCCCTCCTTGAGTTCCACTCCTGTTCCCTTCTTCTGCCCGATTTGCTGCTCTGCTTTCTGCTCCCTGTCCTGTCTGCTGCTGTGTGGCCAACCTGCTTCCTAATCCGCCACATGCCACATACACAAGCTGCCGGTGCCAGTTCAGGCACCCATGCTGCAGGTTGGCCACCTCAGAGCTAAGCCACCGGACCAATCTTCAGCTGAATTGTATCACTGACCTCTGTAGAGCCACTGAAATTGCAACAGGGCTGCAGACTGTGAAGTCTACAGAAATAATTCAACCCAAACTTCAGGGAACTGAGACTAAAAATGCAGCATGGGGAAGAACCCTTGAAAATGTTAAGATACAAATAAGGGGAAACAAACGGGGCTCCATTCTGTACCTGTTTGTGGCCTGATCATGGCAGCAGGCTTTTCCACCTCTCTGCATTGCACTTTGCTAGGTATTCTGCATTTCTCTCATTTTCTATGGGCAGTAAAGCAGTCAGGGCATGGGAAAGCATGCCCGTATAACAGGGAGTCTGAAGAGTTATTGGAATGATCTTTTGGGTTGCTTTCCTTTAGTCTGTTCAATGCTTACATCTGCTGATCAGCCTTTGCTGGTCCATCTTTCTTTCACCTCCTTCTCTTCCTCCTCAGTGCTTAGCTGCAGTGACAAAGCAATCAACTTTCACGGAGCAGAATCTAGTCCCAGATACTCCACAGATTTCTAAATCCAGTTTCCTATACCTGCCACAACTGGGCCATGGGGAGTCGAGCCTTGTGTTTAGGCCCCAGGTCAGGAATTTGGGTCCAGCGTTGGGACTCAAAACAAGGTCACAGCTAGGGTTTGGAGCCAGTGATCCTACTGATGAATGGGTGTAGAAGATGTGGTCAGGAACAGACCAGTGTCAGGAGGCCAAAGTCAGGAAGCCACAGATCACACCAGGGTAAGGAGCTGAGAACTAAAGCCAGGAGCAAGGTAAGGGTCAGAAGCCTGACACCAATGAACAAGGGACCAGAGCCAAGGCCAGGTGCAGGGCACAGGACAACATGCAAGCTTCCCTGGAGACATGCAGGCAGCGTACCACTGTTGGCCCTGCTGGCTTTAAGGTTGGGTTTGGGGCAGGGTCAGCTTCCTGCCAGTGCAGCAGCCAAACATTGGCTCCCACAAGGATGACTCGTCCCCCACTGGAGCAGAGACTTGTCACAATATTACTTCCTGTTCTTCTTTGTGAAGCAAGGAGGGCTCCTTAGCTGTGTTGAGAGGCAGGAGAAACACCATGGGAACATGGTTATGCAGAGCCTGGGGCTTCCTCCCAAACTGGCAGCAATACAGCTGCATTCCTGTAACACTGGGAAGAGCCACACTGTCTTGTCACTAGGAACCTGCCTGGCACAGTGGGACTATTTGGATTTGGGTCCAGCCAAGCATTCTCTTTCCGGGATTCTTTGGGACCATGGCCCTAAAATTCAAGCCTGCTGGTAGCGTTAAGGTCAAAGCTGGTTGCCCACTGTGCAGCAGAGCTCTTTTGGAGACCATTGCCTCCATTTTTGGTGTATCTTGCAGGCCCACCCTTG
>NW_005842091.1:0-11134 GCF_000455745.1 Alligator sinensis
CAGGGAGCAGAAAGCAGAGCAGCAGATCAAGGGGAGGAGGAGGGGCTAATTTGTGGTACACCTGCCTGCAATGTGGCTGTCACATTGTGGTGCACCTGCCAAAAAGCATCACTGTCTTGTAATTAGGCTGGGGTTGGTAACTATCCTAGACAGGGTCCAAGCAAGGCAATATTAAGCCCCCTTATTTTCTACCTCCCTCCTGTCAGTTGTACTTGGCTATCACGTTCTGCGTTTCCTCTCCTGGATTTAAACAGCTGCCGCTTTGTTTCACCCCAGAACGGACTGCAATTTTTAGCGGTCAGAAAAAATAACTTCTGTATAAGTCGTCCACAAGGCAGTTTGGAATCACAGTCATTATCCACGCAACTCCAATATGTTCCTGCATGCATCCCCCTTGTGACTTCTCTTCGTGAATCAGAATGAGTGTGTTTTGTTAACGAGCGCATATGAGCCACTTAGTGAGTGGGACCTAACCAGGCTAACCAGTGTCTTCAGCACCCGGGTATGTTTACTCACAGCTAGCATTTGTCCTAGAGTAATGCATTCAGGTTACCGAGCCGTTCCTTTCACCAGTGATTCAGAAGATGCCGATTAAATGCTATTTCCTTGTTCTTCTGACACCAAGATGCTGTAGCTGATATAAACACATTACGATTTCAAATGCTGAGGCAAGGAGTATCTTGACTTCATGGTGAAGCTTCTTTGTATTTTGGTGGCTGTAACAATAGAAGGCATTTCCTGATATTTTACATCTTCCCTTTAAAATATATATTGGGTTAATTACTAAACTCCTAACAAATGTTTAATGTATCACCATCTTTAGAAAAGAGCCAGGTGCTGCTCAGAGGGAGGTTTCTTCTGGGGTCTGCATGCATGGAAGATGAACTGTAAGCTGCAGTCTCCAAAGAATAATAAAACCCTCCCAAACTACTCTGCTAATGGAACAAAGAGCATTGTAAATGTCATACACAATATACCAAGAGCAGTGGAAATCTTTCTATGAAATAGTACATCTATTAGTTCAAAGTTAAAAAAAACCCACTCTCTCATAGGACCTTTGCATGGTTTTATATAGCTTGCTATTCAAAATCAAATGAACCTATTTGCTCAGTCAGAAATTCTGGCACTGAGCTCACACCATAGCATCTTGTTTACTAAGAAAATGCCCTCATGGGATATCTTTCCTCCAGGATTTCAAACCACTTTATAGCCATGTGAGTAAGTGTCATAATCTCTATTTTGCAGATGAGAAAAGAAAGGCCAAAAGAAGGAACAAAGCGAGTCAGTAACTGAAGCTGGAAATTAAGCATGGGTCTATACTCGGTCTTACACTCAAACCATCAGATCACACTAAAGGGTTACCACCTGGCTTAACTTCAGTGGGGCAGTCCTACATCTTACAAGCTAACAGAATGATCACAGAATCATAGAAAATTCAGGTTGGTCACATCCAGTCCAACCCCCTGCTCCAAGCAGGACCAGCCCCAACTACATTATTCTAGCCAAGGCTTTTTCTACCAGGGTCTTAAAAACCTCCAAGGATGGGAGTCCACCACCTCTCTGGGTAGCCTTTTCCAGTGTTTTACTACCCTACTAGTGAGAAAGATTTTCCTAAGATCTAATCTAAACTTCCCTTGCTGCAGCTTGAGCCCATTGCTCCTTGTCCTGTCATCTGCCCCCACTGAGAACAGTCCAGCTCCATCCTTTTTGCAGCCCCCCGGCAGGGAGGTGAAGGCTGCTATTCAATCCCCCTCGGTCTTCTCTTCTGCAGACTAAATCAGTCCAGTTCCCTCAGCCTCTCCTTGAGTCATGTGCTCCAGCCCCCTCACCATTTTCATTGCCCTCCGCTGGACTCTCTCCAATGTGTCCACATCCTGTAGTGGGGGGCCCAAAACTGGACACAGGACTCCAGATGTGACCTCACCAGTGCCGAATACAGAGGAAGAATCACTGCCCTTGATCTGCTGGCAACGCTCCTACTAATGCAGCACAGGATGCTGTTAGCCGCTCTGCAACAAGGGCACACTGCTGGCCCATATTCAGCTCATTGTCCATTGTAACCCCCAAGTCCTTTTCTGCAGAGCTGCTGCTTAGCCAGTCGGTCTCCAGCCTGGACTGGTGCATGGGATTGTTCTGTCCTAAGTGCCAGACTTTGCACATGAGATTTCTTTTGGTCCAATCCTCCAATTTGTCTAGGTCTCCCTCAATCCTATCCCTACCCTCCAGCATATCTACTACTCCCCACAGCGTGGTGTCATCCACAGACTTGCTGAGGGTGCGCTGCATCCCATCTTTCAGGTTGTTGATGAAGATATTGAACAAAACCGGACCCAGGACTGAGCCCTGGGACACTCCACTAGATACCGGTTGCCAACTAAACGTCGAGCTATTGACTCCTACTCTCTGAGCACCCATGATCCAGGCAGTTTTCTATCCACCTTACAGTCCATTCATCCAACCCGTACTTCCTTAGCTTGCCTACAAGTATGTTGTGGGAGGCCACATCAGAAGCTTTGCTAAAGTCAAGATGTGTCACATCCACTGCTCTTCCCACATCCACTGAGCCAGTCGTCTCATCATAGAAGGCAATCAGGTTGGTCAGGCATACTGTGCCCTTTGTTGATCCTGCAACCCTTGGTCACATGAGTAATGCCAACTCAGCTTACCTGAGTGCAATGGGGGAGCATAGGAATTGTCAGAGTGGATTAGAGCAGTGATCCATGTATGCCAGTATCCTGTTTACATCAGATGCAGCTAGTACAGGATTAACATTGCCCTTAAATCTCTCTCAGGAGTTAAGCCCATGTTATCATAGCGCAGTTTTGACATGAGCAGCTAACCCCAAGGAATCATGATGAAAATGTTATGAGGCCATGATGCAATTACATAAGAAAAAGGTGAGGGAACAAAGACTCCAAGTGCAGGTAAAAGAGCAGCACAAGAGGATGACGTCAGACGGAGGCTGCGAATGCAAGCAAAGTTTTCAGCCCCCTCCATTCCATGATTCAGC
Source organism: Alligator sinensis (assembly GCF_000455745.1). NCBI lineage: Eukaryota > Metazoa > Chordata > Crocodylia > Alligatoridae > Alligator > Alligator sinensis. Next base: position 3,011 of record NW_005842091.1, read on the forward strand.
CTTTCTCCTGGAAATAATTTAGAATAATGAAAGTGAGCTAACCTGCAGGTGCATGGAGTGCAGGTATATTTGGCTCCCACCGGGGACATGTTTGCTGCAAAGAAGGAGAGTTGTGAGATGAATCCTGGGCTTTGACAGTGCTGAGAGCCTCGTATGGAGCTGACTGCCAGTCCAGGACCTCGATGTATAAAGTGTTTAAAGAATGTTACATGGAAAGCACACGCTGCCCCATGCCTGAACCACCATTAACACTGGAACTGAATGTCTGGCAATGGTATTACACAGGCAATAACCAGGGCTTTGCCCTTTGATTCACGTGGTCCTTGTGGTATTTAACATCCCATGCAAACATTTAGGGAAGAAGGATGCCCAAAGCTCTAATGGACAAAATCAAATTAATTCATAAGCAGTTGTCTGGTGCACAGACCGCCAGTGCAGAGTCAGGATAGCCGAGTGCTATTCTCAGTGATTTGCTATTTGAGCCTAGATGAGGCACTTCATTGCTGTGAGCCGCGGTATTCTGGAGTATCAAAAATGCTTATCTTCACTTACAAATTTACAGTGAAAAATGGTTTATGGTAAGACCCTGGGCCTGATGGTAACGGACTACTGAAGGCTGGGCTATAGATTTCATCCTCACAAGTACTATCACAGCTGCCACTCTGCTTAATAAATGTCAGCCATGGCTGCCTGAGACCTGGGTAATATGTTAGACCACTTATTTTCTTCAGAGCCTGCAGACGCTTAGGCACAGGGCAGTGCAGAAAGTCTTGATGGCAAGCTGCCTTGCTTTGGCTGGCTGAAGTTAATGCTGTTACATGAAAGCAGAGGTTTCTTCAAGGCCTAGATTCTGTTCTGGGAAGTTGCATGTCGTCTCATCCCCTTGAAAGCTTAATTCCCTCTCTTTCCCCCACTGTTTCTCTGTGCTCCCTTTATGTTCTTCTTTTTTTCTATTAACTGCACTTACCTTGCTCTCTCATTCTCAACAAGCTGTTGCTAAAGATAATGCCATCACCAGATTTATGTTTATGAATGCCATAAAACTCTTCCTCACAGCATGTATTACTCTGCTGACTTTGCTTACGCTCCCAACACCCACGCCAAGAACTCAGCGCCGTTTTGTTTTGTTCAGAAAAGTTAGTGTCATTGACTTAAATAAAAAAAAGAGTGGTTTGAGGGGAAGTTCCTACCTTAAACTTGAAATCAAACTGAATTCTACCAACAGATAATAACTCTGAGGACTTAAATGCTCATCTGGCACTTTCTAACAGACCTGTTTCTCAGAAAAAGGATCAGTTGAGAAAAAGTGGTGACTTGTGGAAGTGATTAGTAAGCAGTTGTAGATTGGGATATTTTTGAAATTCAGGAGGGTAAGCTAGCGAATGCATGTATCTGAGCCAAAACTCATCTAAGTCAATAAGAAAAAACCTATCATCTTTGCTGACCTTTCAGCTACATATTGGTTAGGCCTGTGCGAGTCAGCAGAGATTCGATCTGGCTTCAGACCTGGCCACTTTGGATGGCCGTGAGCTGATCCAGAGCTCCGGACCGGGTTCCCACTTCGATCCTGCCAAAGCTTCGGAGCTGCCTCGGAGATCCGGCCATAGGGTATAATGGGGAATCAATGAAATATCTATAACTTTGTTGTTTTTTTGTCTGATTTGGATGAAATTTGCAGGGATGGTAGCCTCTGCTGAGAGCACGAAGCCCGCCAAGTTTCGAGAAGATTGGTGCAGGGGTTTGGGGGAAACTGCACCCCAAATTCTTGAAAGCAAAACTCATGTCACATCTATGTGTTAAGCCACAGTGGGGTGAAAACTGCAGGGGTGGTGGCCCCTGGTGAGGCCACAAAGCCTGCCAAGTTTCAAGATGCTAGGTGCAGGGGTTTGGTGGGAACTGCACCTCAAGCTGCTGACAGGCAAAACTCATGACATAGATGACCCTGTGTGTGTTAAGGCGCAGCGGGGCGACAGCTGCAGGGATGGTGGCCCCTGATGAGGCCATGAAGCCTGCCAAATTCAAGGAGATAAGTGCAAGGGTTTGGGGAAAACTGCACCTCTGGCTGCTGACAGGCAAAACTTGTGACATGGGTGCTTGTGCAACTGTGTCTGTCTTGGGGCACTGGATTTATGATGCTGATGTGAGCAGTGAAGTTCATTGTTTTGTATCTTACTATTCAGAGATAACATGTCCACTGACCTGAAACCTACTTTAACTCTTGCAAGAAGTACCATGAGATCTGTAAAGATTACAGGTGATCAGGACTTTGACTTTAAAACTCACCTGAAGTTGTGGTCCGATCCTCTCACCACATTAAGGAATTGTTCGGTATCCAGCCTGAGAGCAACACCTACTGTATTAGTAACAACTTCCACTTCAGTATTTTGAGTTTTCCTTCTAGAATTCAATTGTCTGGTGGGCTCCCTCACCAGCCTGGAAGGAACTGGCATCATATACAGAGTCTTACTCAGCTCTCCCTTCAGGCGTGGGTTTAACTCAAGCACAAAATCTTGCAAAGCAACACAACCCAGGGCTATTTCCCTGACCGCACAGGTTGTGGGGACCCAGAGGAATTTCTCTCAGCTTCTCTCCCTACTCCAGGGCCTACTACAGAACCAAACAGCCTCCTGCTACTCTCCATCTGAGCTTCCCATAAAGCATCAGATTTTTTTACATTAGCTGGGCTGACAAACCTCAGGTTCCTTTGGCTGATGCAGACCACCCTCTTACAGACTCCTATCCAAATCCTACCCAGGCTATAATTGTGAGATGTGATTAAATCAGAGCCAAAGCAAGCATAGCTACAGACTCTGCCCCTAAAACATGAATGGCCAGACTGCGGCCAATGGGATGATTTATGTGAGCCCACTCGTGGGAAAAAGATCTATACAATCAGACCTTGAACCAATTAGCTGGCAGTTAAATTAGTTGAGCTGATTTCTTATAACTCTGTAAGATAAGGGTGGCAATGGAAATGCTCAGAAAAAATTGCTGCACAACTTGCTGCACCACTCGATACCTGGTTGAATGCAACCATTTCTTGATGTTATTCATTAAATATATCTACTGTGCTTGTACCGCATCTACTTCAAGCTGTGGATGTGAAATGAATCCAAGGCATAACCTTTAAATCTAGACATTGACAGCATTTTGGTGCTGAACCATAAATATTTGATCTGTTGCTCTTCTCAACACAATGGATATCATTATGTTCATCTGCATAGTTATTATTTCAAAATACGTTGCTGATGACAAGATCTGAAGAGTGTCCTTTTCTTCTGGCATTATGTGGTGCTTCAAGTAATGAACGTGGAAATTAACCAATGGTAACATCAGTATGAGAACTAAATATCAGCCAAGATGTTTGCATTATGCATCGAAGCTAGTTAAATATGTATGATTATATTTCACCCGATTGTTGGGTTACACCTTGCGCTAACATCCAGATTCCATTTATAATTAGCAGGGGAATGAGACCAACTTCCTGAGGTTATCAGGGAAGAATGAGTCAATCCACTAAAAGGACATTATAAAAAACACTTTGGTTTTATACTGTGAAAGGAATTAATCTAAATCCATGACTCACCTATTGTATCAGTATTTTTTTTCATAATTATTCAGTATGGAGAAGGCTTCAAAGAGAACTTTAAATATCAGCTACTGGCACTTTCATTTTCCTGCTTGTTTCAGTATAGATTTGAACAGAACTGCAACGGCACTGTGGTGCTTGTTGCTTGTAACTGGCTATTCTGGAAACAAGCCAGAGATTTTCTTTTACCCCTCTTACATGTGCACAGAACATGCACACGTGGCATACAGCTCCAGGAGTCAAGCTTACAATACACAAGTCTGCAGCTCCAGTTTGTAGTGCATTGGGCTTAGGACTGCCGTCTCATCATGTGACAAGGAGATAAGAGTATAAGTAAGAGCAATTCAAGGGGCCCAACCTTTCTATCGCTGAAGGTTGCGTTGGCAGCTTGCCAGGAGCCTGGGGATGGAGTTTTTTGTTATATAAATGTAGATCTAATTGAAAATGAAAAAAAAAAATGAAGCTGATGGCTAACCCTGCTCTGTCTTGTTCTCTCTGTTGTATCCATGCAAGGGTGAGAATGAATGGCCTGAGTTCACACCAGTGCTACCCCCATTCATTTAAACTGAATGACTCCAGATTTACACCCTGGCATGCAAAAGGAGGATTGTGCCCCACTGTGTTCTTTGAGTTCACCAGCAATAAAGCTCAGACATCTGACTATTCTCACACAAGAGAAAATGACTCATACATGGCAGGAAGGTAACCGAGCCACTGCCGTGGATCAGGTTTGCCTTCCACCTTCTGGCTACGAGGAGGGGGGAGGGTGCATCTGACCTTCGGAGCTGCACTTTAAGAATCACTGACCTTATATATTCTTCCTTCGGGGTCACCTTCTTTGGCTCCAATTTAAAATCCAGAGCTAGGTAAGCTTGGGAAATCAGACCTGGTGAGCAAAAAAATTAAAAGAAAACATTTGTTACGTTCAGTGGAATATAATTACATTGAACCCTATGGTGAAAAGACATCAAGCCCTTAAAAAGCTTCCCTTCAGACCCTGATCAGATTAAATATTAGTACGGAAGCAGAAAACGCCACAGCTGGAGGGACTGTTGACTGCACGGTGGTCTCGTTTTGTATCACAACACCTTGGGACACAGTAAAATGTTTCCCCTCGGCAGATCCAGCCACTTCATGGAACGCCTGAGGAAGACTAGTCACAGGAATACAATACGCTTGTATGAGTAACGTGCGCAGTATTAGGCTCCCAGCCCTCCAAGGCTGCGATTCAAACCATTCTAGACATCTGCGCCATGGACCAGTTCCTATTGACATAACAAAAACCCTTTGAGACAAGATCTGAAGAGTACAACCCACAGTTCTGCCCAACTGCTTTGTCCCAATTATCACTGTGATGAGTAACGTCATTTTTAAGCCTAATTATGAAGGTATATTTATTATCCTACACTTGGCCATATCACTGGGGTACTTGCGTAATTTCACAGACGAGTGACACTCAAGACAGCCCATTACTGTCAGAAGCCTCCATCTCATTTCACGCTAATTGCTCTCCAAAATTGGTGTGATGCAGTTTTGACATGAAAACATTTTCAACAGTATCATTAATTTAGGGGGGAAATTTCCTGGAGTAATTACAGCCAACATCCTCAGTCATTCCTGATTATCTCCCCCAGCCCCCACCCCTCGCACACTTTACTGCTGATTACCAAAAAGGCATATATTATCTACTCTCTAACTCTGAAGTACCCTAAATGGGTCTCTTTAAGCATCTTCAAAGAGAAGGTAAATATTACCTTATGTATCTAACAACCTGAATTGCTAAAATACTTAGTTTTTCTGTTGGCCAGAATACTTACCAAATGTCTTTTTTTTTGTATGGATGTTATTAAATGTTCTCAATTTTGGACTGGATAATGTTAAGATATAACTTAACACATTAGCTAGTTCTATACTGAGTAGAATCCGAACTGCTCAATCACATGTTACACATTATACACTGCTAGTAAAAGATGTTAATCACTGATCTCAGCCAAAAGGCCGAGAAGCGATTCTCCTTTAGCCCAGTTGGAAAGCACCTGTGCCCATTTGAATGCTATGCCCAGTGCTGGTGTGATGTTCCCAATAGCTACAGGGTACAGCTGAGTGACACCTGCGTACCTGCCTGGCCTTGAATGTATTGCATTGTTTCATGGTTGAGTTTATTTTTGCTCCCTCTGTTTCTCTCTCCGCTAGAAAATATAGATGAGTACATAACCCAATCCCAATTAGTTGGAGTTACTATCTTTGCTGCCGGGGCCCAAATACTCATGTTGCCAACCACAATAATCACGCTGCGACCCAAATAATCATTTGGGATCCTCTCTCATTCTTGAAGGCTTTGTATCTTTATTACACAATGCTGTACCTTTGCACCATTGCACACAGACACAGCATGACGCAAGCATACAACACCTACATGCTTCACTGACTCATCATGTGGCCTGCAAATAGGGTTTAATTGTCTTGTAATAAATAAGTTTGCAAGGTGGGGAGTGAACCCATGAAGAATTGACAAGATGGTTCCAGTTTATGACAGACAGTCAACCTTAAGTTAATGAGAGCTAGACATTGGCATTTCAAGGCAGCTGGGGGAAGAGATTCCTGGTAATACTCTTTAATTTGCGAGTTAGGTTGGCTTCATGTCGGATGACGGCAGGACAACAGCATCAAGCTCAGACTTTCGTCCCTCTTGAAGGATCCACAGCTGTGATTAATAGCTTCTAAAGAAATGTGTTTCAGTCCTCCATAAATGAAAGCACATGTCAATTCATGATGGGTCATTTGAAGGGGTTTTGTAAGGAAAAAAAAGGCTGAAAATATATCAATTCTCTTACTTTATACTAAACTCCAGGAAAGTTTTACATCTGATATGTTCAATATAAAAGAGCGGCTCATCCCATGCTACCTTCATTCTCGGTGCCCCTAGAGAAGCTTTTTCTGGTTTGATGTAGGCCACTTCGGGGCCTAAATGAAAAACAAGGACTTTTTAAACTGCATAAACCAGCCCTCCAAGTGAGAAACACAACCATAAATTCCTGTACTACTAAACATGCCCACTAATTATCATCTCTGGCTCACATCGCGGACCTCTCAGAGCCTTCACAGAGCGCTTCGCTCTCATCGAACCGTCCTGATTCGGTGCATTTCAGTAACACCGTGCAGCACGCTCCTAAAAACAACCTGAATGGTTTTCCACAACACACCGGCTTTACAGCCCGGTCTCTCTCTCTCTGCTACAAACCTAAACAAACCCCAATATTTTTTCCTGTATTTTTTAAAAGATTCAAAACACATACAGCAAGTAGGTCAAACACTATCCAGGCTTCATATTTAGTATAAAATGCCAGGATTTGGGGGCCTATTTGTCCCTTATGAGATAACCTGCTCCATCACCGTGCAAGGGGGTCCTGTTTGTGAACAGGCCACGTTGGACACTCATTGCAGGGCCACGGGGTGACCCGGATCCTGAAACCACCCTCAGGGGTGCGGGAAAACGTGCCGAAGCCGTGACACAAGGCGTTCAGACATCGAGGGTTGCCAGCTCCGAATCTGTTCTGGGAGGTTTCATCACACGACGTCATGGCATTAATTACGGTGTGTCGACTTGACACTAGGAAGGAAAACACGCACGGCTGTGACATTTTCAAAACCTACTGAACTACTTTATCAATCGGATTCAACATTTAATATGTATTTTAATGAACACCCTATCATATAATCTCCCGGGTGGCTCTCAGTGGTCTCCTGGAGAGTTATATCTCATTCAGGGCAACCCTAATACCAGCACAGAGCATTAGGCCAAGGGCCGTACCTACCCCCAAATGCCTCGAGATGCAGGATGTTCAGGGGTATTCGTGACGGCTGCCTCGAAACGACGCAGGGGCTCCCACGTAGACACCACGGGCGCGGGAATTGCGGGAGATAGAGCAACGTGGCAGGGCCGCAGGGGGCAGGAAGGGGAGGGTGACCCCTTTGCTGCCTGATTCACCGCCGGGAGATGGGCCAGTTGTTTTTCCAAGCAGAATACGGCACGGCACCGGATGGCCGCCCTTCCTCGGGGGGCAGCTAGCCGGTCACCACGAGGGCTGGTATTCGGGGGGTCACTGGAGGAGAAACCTTGGCCTCCCGTCATGGCTGGCCCCAGCAATGCAGGCTGTGAGGGACCATGGGCGCGCTCAGGGGATGGTCCACAGGTGCTGCAGGGGCCTGGTCCTCTGGTGTCTGTTGCTAGGATACGGTTGCCCCCAGAAACCCATCACCTACTAGCCTTTAGGGGCATACTCCTGACATCCCCCAGCCACCCCAGGGGCCTTGTGAGCAGCCCCACACACAGGAGGCCATTTTGCCCCTTTGAGGCTTCACATCCCGCCCTTAAAGCACAATATCTCCTCTGGGAGGACTCTAGGTAAGCTGGGGTCAGCGAGACGCGGCTAGAGGGGCTCTGCCAGCTGTGGCGCTCTGTATCCCGCCTGTCACTGGTTCCCGGCTGGGCGGTGCCGCTCTAGGCAGCGTGTCTATGATGAGACCGCGGACGG
>NW_005842091.1:11191-58353 GCF_000455745.1 Alligator sinensis
CCCGGCGGCGGACGGGCCGTGCGTGCTGTGCTGCGGCGAGCTGGAGGTGGTGGCGCTGGGCCGCTGCGACCACCCCATCTGCTACCGCTGCTCCGTGCGGATGCGGGCGCTGTGCGGGGTGCGCTACTGCGCCGTATGCCGCGACGAGCTGGCCCAGGTGAGGCCCGGCCCGGCCCGGGGAGCCCGAAACGTCCTTTTTTCACCTGGAAAATGGTTTTTTTTATGTGTGTGAAGATGTCGCTGATAACCGTGTCCGAGACCGGGGCGGGGGGTGAAGGGGATCACCTGTGTGCTCTTTTCCTTCCTTTGATTTTAATTTCCTTTAAGTCAAGCCGCCTCGTTTTCTGGCATTAAGAGGAAGGGTGCGTTTCGGGCTGTTGGATTCTTGCTACACTTTTAAATTTGGGGGATACCCAAATCTTCATAGAAGGAGTCGGGTCGGACGGGACCTTGTAGCTCTTCAGGGCCGACCCCCTGCCTGGGCAGGAGGGAAACTGGGCTCAAGTGACCCCGGCCAGGTCGGCATCGAGCCGCTTCTTAAAGCCCCCCAGGGTCGGAGCCAGCACCACTTCCCTTGGGAGTCGGTTCCAGACCCTAGCCGCCCTGACAGTGAAGTAGTTTCTACGGATGTCTAATCTGAACCTCCTCTCCAACAACTTGTGGCCGTTATTCCTTGTTATCCCGGGGGCGCTAGGGGAAACAGCGTCTCCCCCAAACCCTTCTGGTCCCCCCTAGTGAGTTTATAGATGGTCACCAGGTCCTCCCTCAGTCTTCTCTTGTGGAGGCTGAACAGGTTCAGGTCCCGCAGCCTCTCATTGTAGAGCCTGCCCTGCTGCCGCCGGATCATGCGGGTGGCCTCCTCTGGCCCCTCTCCATGCTGGCCACATCCCTCCTGAAGTGCGGCGCCCAGAACTGGACGCAGTACTCCAGCTGCGGCCTGACCAGTGTCGCGTAGAGGGGGAGGATCAGCTCCTTGGCCCTGCTCGAGATGCACCTGCGGATGCACGATAGGGTCCGGTTGGCCCTGCCGACCGTGATCTTGTCATCCCTGCTTTCGCCTGCCTGCTTGGTTCCATCCTGGTTGCCTCGGGGTCTGTGTTTTTTTTGCTGTCTGCTTTCTCTTTCCAGCCACTCATTCTCCGTCCTTTTCTTTTTGGCAGTTCAGGCTTCTGCTTGGACCCCTGCTGTTCTCTCTCTTTCTCTCTGCACCTCATATTGGATTAGTGTACTTTCCCTCTGGCGCAGGGTGAACAGCGAAACAGGAATATTAAATATATAAGCTTGAGGGAAGGAAAGGCACAGGGAACTAAGTAACCTTTCAGCTTTTGTTGGGTGGTTTGAATGAAGTCAGTGACTCGTGTAGATGAGCTTGAAGAGTTCACAATAATAAATGTCCACATCGCTAAAAAAACATTCCATACTTGCCATGTTGGCTGTCTTAGCAGAGATGCCAGAAATGGAGACTTAATAGGCATCTTTATCCTGAGCAATAGGTTTTCTAGGTCAGAAGTACGGCACATTGATGAGGGCAATAGAGACAATTTGCACTGGTGCTTCCTGCTAATACTTAGTTTTCAGAACTTCTGATCTTTCAAGAATGTTAAATTTGCATGAAAAAAATGGCAGTCTTTATTGTAATGTTTGCAGAGAGAGACAAGCCTGTTAAGGAATACAAATCGGCAGCAGAATTGAATGCCTGAAATGGTATCCTAAAAATGAGTTAGGGATGCAAGGAAATGAAATGCAGCTAGTCCTTTTTTCTTGGCAAAGGAAGAGCTCCTCCTAAGTAACTGAAAAACCGCCAATGCAAACAGTTTACTCTGATCATTTAGGCAACATGAAGGTTTTGGCCACATACATAAGAGACTGAGATTTTGTGGAGGCCAGGAATCTGTTGTTTGTTTTTTGCCACTACTGCATAAACTTGTTGAGGATAATGGAGAAGGCCTCTTGCCAATTTATTTAAATTCCTGTTGGGGGGTTTTGCTAGAATGCCGATGGAGAATTTTTTTTGTTTAATGCATATCTCTGCAGCTGCTCTGCCTTGGGCTCGAAGGACTCCAGTTCAGTTGTTGACCTTGCTCTGATGTCCCTTTCTGATTCATGCTGAAGGACGACCAAGCTGGGGGCTGAGGAAAAGCAACTTGGGAATTATGTAATGAATCAAAGGCATTTGGATTTCTCCGCATGTTGGGATAAGAGCCAAAAGCCTTACTGGCATGAAGTGGGAGAGTGGGTTAAGACAGAGTAGTTGTCTACCTTCAGTTAGTTGTAGTCTCACAGAACGTGAAGTTAAAGTAACAGGAGATGTAAGAAGCCGTATTTAATCTTTTTGAAACAGTTTTATTTCAGAACATAACACTTTAAATACATGTGGCCGTGGAAGGAAGAGTATCCTCCTACAAAGAAGCCTAGAGAGAGAAGGTGGTAACACTTTTGGGGTGGCAGGTGCTTCAGAAAGCAGATAAAAGACTGGTCTTGCTCCACAGAAGCTCCTCCACGTTGGAATAGTTCTCCCAGTCCGTTTCAAGGCTGCGGTGAGAAGGAAGGTCTTTGAGCAGCGTGTCTGCATCCTACTTCTGGAATGCAGCAGCCGTGCAGTTTGGATGTCCGAACGCTTCATAGCAGCGCTCCTAATGCCCTCACACCCCGTCGTTCCCCTTTCCTCGGTGTTTCTGAACCTTCTGAGTGCCATGTCAGCAGGCTGGCTCATTGACAGGCTGCTTGGCTAGGGTTCCTGTCTGTGTACTGTCTCAGGCCAAAGACAGTCTAGCGTGCCACAGAGCTGAAGCATCGTGCGCTGTGGTTGAAGGAGAACTGATTTGGCGTGTAAAAGGCTTGTTTGTAACTCGGGCATTCTCAGAGAGAGAGCCCTATCATTGTGGACTTCTGAGCATCCAGTTTCCTGCTGCTGTTTTAGTGCCTGTTGTCTAAGGGAGGAGCAAACTGATGTTTTTGTTCTTCGATCTGCTGGGCTTAGTCATAGGAACAGCTCAGCCTCAGCATTCTTTGGCTTTGTAGTAATGGCTATATTTCATGGGCTCAGCCTTGGTTCCTTAGGCTTCTTTCTCGCATTAAATCAGCCCTTTATTGTAACTGCCTGGAACATCATCTCTGGCTATAGTTTTTCTCTCTCTTTCAGCCCTGCTGTAATGCTGTTCTGTCCAAAAAACATCACCCAGTACATGTGGGCTGTGCCAAAAAAATAAGGCTTTGAATGAGCAGGAGACAGGTACAGGCATTCTAGCTGGGTTGTGTCTGTTAGCCTGTGTAGTGTTTGCGTGTGATCAGGAGGGGCAACGAGGAAAATAGGGCGTTACTGAATCTCAGCTCTCGACATGCTGGATAGCGCAGGTGGAAGCGGCTAAAGTGATGGCCGGGGATTATCAACCTTATCTTAATGGGTAAAGGTAGGCTTAAAGATAAATGGCAGTGAGGTGTATAGTGGAACAGGAAAACAAGATGTATTTGTTTTGGTCACGTGCACCTCCAGGTGTTTGTCTTGGAAATGATTTATTTTTGGTTGAATGAGCTTTAGAAGAAGCCAACAGCCATGCATTGCCCTGTAAAATATGCACTATGTATGCTTTGATTGGAGACGAGGCCGTAGGTGAATGTGTGTGGGCGTGTTATATCATTCTTCAAACTGCTGTAGTCAGTGGTTTTGATTCTCCTGTAACACGTGCTGCCTGCCAGCAGTGAATCACTTACCTGTAAAAGTTCACTTCAGGCTGAATTTAAAAGCTTATTTTTTAAGTTGTATTTAAATAGGGTCAGATACTGTTGAATGGATGAAAAAATACCTTTGACTTTTGATGAACTTATTGTACACCTTTTACATTTAAAAAAAATAAGTTTGAGAGATCACTTCATCCATGCAGTGTTCTGCTCTCGTTTTGGTTGATTTAAAAGGATCATGCTATCAAGACTTCAGATCATTACAAAACACACACAGGTTCTCTTACTCCTTCAGGAGAATTCTGCCAGCAGGATTCATTACTTCTGAATTAGCAGGAGTGTGTTACAGGCACAGATAATACTTAATAACTGCTATTAAGGAGTTGTTGCAAGGTATTTCTTGAATGACAGACAGACATGGCTAACTACCTCTCTCACTTTCAGAATGTCAGCTGAGAAACACTTAGATGTTATCTGTGTTAATGTTTTTGAACTGGCGATGCAGGTGATTCTGGCTTTTGAATGAATGATAATGCTGATTTGTGTTTCTGAGGTTCCTGGTTGCTTAGGAGGGAAGAGGCATCATTACCGGTGTGCTTGTTTCTCTGTAAACAGTACCTGCACTCAGGGTGCATTTTAATTTACTAATCCATTGAAAATCTCTTTGCGTGTCTTCATGATTGACTCTTGCTAACTTGTATTTCCTTGATGAGATTCTAGGTAATGTCACTGATGTCTTGTATGCAAACTCTGTGTGTTGCCTCCTATTAATACGCAGGGTAGGAGCATCACTTCGGTTTAAGAATTCACTATATGCTTATCAGTATTCACAGTGATTTTTAGCTTGTACTGCTGATATATATGAGCATAGCTTCAAATAAAGTTGGTGTGCTTTCTCTAATCCTTTCTGTTGTGTTGTCTGTAGGTGGTCTTTGGAAAGAAGCTTTCATCTTTCTCGACAATAGTACTCAACCAGCTGCAGCATGAGAAGAAATATGACATTTATTTTGCTGATGGAAAAGTGTATGCGCTTTATAGGTAAATCATAGTGCTCCTGCCATAACCAAGCATCTCTCCAGCAGCATCTTCTTGTCCCCTTTGAGTGCAGTAGGAAACATGCAACTTCATTTTGTCCATCTGAAATGGCTGATGTGCTGTGTGCTTGGTACCGTGCAGAAATAAGGGAAATGGGAGCAGCGCGGGGAAGATCAGGCTGGTGTGTCTGGGAGTCTACAAGGCTGCATAAGGACTGAGGTCTGGAAACATGCATCCTTAGTCTAAAATCATCAGTCTTCAGATGCTTTGTGCAGAAACTCTGCTCTCTCATTAAAAGTTGCTTTTCCATCTTCCCATGAGCACAGCTACTGATGTTGGGTTTTCTGAGTCACAGTGGGGGAAAATATTTTATTATTTTTAATCACACTGCACTTAGTCCCTAAAGATCAGCCAATAATTGGGTTGCATTGTGCTAGGCACTATGCAAATGCAGAGTAACAGCTATTTACAGTCTAAAAACAAGAGAGAGACAGGGTGGAGAAAGTGTGTATAACACTGAGCAATGGAATGGCAGTGAATGTCATGCTTCGCGGTACTGTTGGGCTGCATTTAATTAGAAGTAGATCGGGTGAATGGAAAGAAAAGTTAAGGGAGTCAAGATGAGATGGGGCATCCAGTACTTTATTTGGAGGCTAGCACTACATATTCTGCTTTGTTTGGCCCAAGGACAGAACTATGGTGATGCATCTATTGCCTCGTGGTTCGTATCTGCTGCAGTTTGTTGGCCTATGGACCTAGAAGGGAAAATACATAGCACATTGGATTAAAGTTTTGCATTTATGCTGGGATGGTGCTCTCCAGAACAAAAGGAGTTTTGTATGAATGAGTTTCCACTACCTAAAGATGAGGAAAAACCAAGTTACTGATGCTTAGCCACTAGCAGGATAAGTAGGAAGCACATTCTGATTGATTACCAACCGTGACTGCCCAGAGCAAGTATTTAGTGATGTGTCTGCAGAAGTTGTGTTTTTGAAAGCTCAAACCCAAATGATTTGTCACTAGGGTTTTTAATTCCATGAGTAGAGTAGAATTGTCTCTCCATTAGGCACGACTCATTAAGGTCTCTCTAAGTGGACAGGCCAGTGATCCTTCTGTTCCTGTTGGGGGACGTGGGATTTTACTTGCTTCCTTTTCTAGTACAGGAACTCTTCCCCTCCACCTCACCTCCATTGTGTTTTAAATTCCCCAAAGGCAGTGCTGGACAATAAAATATAGATGCAATATTGTATTAATTCATGCCTAACAAAGTTATTTGACTTTGCAGGGAACTTGCTGCACAGTCATTTACTGCCCATTCCTAGGTTGTATGCTGATATTATTGTATTGGAAGTGATATCTGTACAATTCTGCTTCTAAAACTCATGCTTCCATGCAATTTAGTTCTTGTTTCCTCTTGAGGTAGCCCAGGATAATTTTGGAATTAACATAATTATAGTCTCCTTATATTAAAAGTTGCTGTGGCACCTATAACTGTGTGGCATTGTGTTATGCAATAGACTAATAAAATGTTTTGCTCGTTAATGTAACACCATCTAACATGTAAGGTTTTAGGCAAAAGATTTTAAATAACCTGGATAAATTGTCCTTTGATTTATTTGTCCCTTAGGAAACTACTACAGCACGAATGCCCTCTCTGTCCACATGTGCAGCCATTCAATACCATTGTGGAGCTGGAGCAGCACATGAGAAAACAACATGAACTCTTCTGTTGTAAATTGTGTGTCAAACACCTGAAGGTGAGCCCTAAAAATGTATTTAAGACTCAGAAAAAAGAGGCTTAATTATGTGGGAACCTTTCTTGGAAAGAAGGATACTTGATGGTGGATACCACACAGAATGGTATGGGGACTAGGTACAATTTATTTCAATCCACCTGTTGTTTCTGAGTGAGTTTCAGCCTCTTCTATCCATCAGTTTTCAGAAACTAGTTAATAAAAGCTACCCATCTGGGCTCTGTTTTAAGTATGAAAATATTTATAGCTCATCCAGCCTAAGATAACTTTATGAAGATAGCTCTGGTATGAATAAATACCATGTGTTGAGCTTCCTGCTGGCAGTCGCAGCAGAAAATCCAGCCGTAGAGAGTGGCCATTTATAGAACTTTCCTCACTATTTTTGCTGTGATTAAAAAAAACAAAACAAAACTAATTCCACGCAGTGTTCGGGCAAATTCAGATTAACAAGGTGCATCACAGAACCTCAGATTTCTCTTTGAGAGATCCGAACAAACTCAGAAATGTTTAACACTTGAAGGTAGGTCATGGGGATAGGGTGGGAACACTTTAAAAAAAAAAAAAAAAAAAGTGTGTTAATTCATTATTTTGTAGGACTGCCCCGGCCAGATCTCTTCTCCTGGTTTGCATTATTGGTGGTGGTGATATGGGGGATGAAACCTGTGCTTGCCTGAAGCTTGGACATGTTGTCTTTAACTTACTCGTATATAGTGTGACTAGTGACTGCGTTAAAGTCTGTCATGCAGCTTGCCAAAACTAGTATTGCACTCCATTGGAAAGCTGGATATTTTGAGCAGGTCACAGTGGGCCTTAAAACTGCTGATCTCACTAGCTTTGTTTACTGCCTGGATTCCCTTTTAACAATCCATTACAACAGCCGTTGAAAAGGCAGTGCTTTATACCAGCTTAAATTCCAGCTTTCAAAAAATAGAAAGAATCACTCCATCTCTAGTGGTTTGAGAATTGGCTAAAATTGCCAGCTACCACTTGATTCCTCTAACTTCTGATGCTCATCAGTACTGGTTAGCGTGGAGTGAAGGAAGTCTTCAGAAAATGAAAAGACATTGAGCACTGTATGCGCAGGTTGGTGGCTTGTTTCTTGCTTTCACTGAAACTGAATAAGAAAGATCAAACTGGACAAGAGCACGTGGGTAGGTAGCTGCCGTTGGGAAGAATTAGTCTGTAGTCATCTGTCCAGAACAACAATAATGACAACAGCAGTTGCACAGCATTTTACATTTTCAAGAAGCTATGCATCTTTATTTTGGGAGAACTAATTTACAGTAGCTGGTGCCATTAGGGTAGTTTCATTGCGCAGTGGAACTAAGATCTGGTTGTCTAATCTGTTGACATTAGTGAAGTCAAAGCAACCTCTGCCCCTCACAACTTTTAACACTGTTTGTCTAGACAATGTGCATTTTGAGTAGCCGTTACCCTTTTTGTGGAATATATGGCTTTGTAACCATGAAGTTCAAGTGCTTATTGCACCAGTGCCTGTTGTATCTTCTTGGCATCTTTAGTGTTGCAAGAACCCTTCCTGCAGAAATAAATTGCATATCAATAGTGACAGGGTACTGGCTAGTGCAGCAATTGTGCACTGAGCCATATGTCTTCTACGTAGGTGTGGCCTCCTATAGTGACATGGGGGATGCTGCTGAATGCGTAGGAGACTGGCTCATTTCATTTTGTTTTTCTCAATCTCGGGTATGCAGAATATTAAATCTAAATGCAACCCTCTTATGATGATGATGATAAGATTTTTTTTTTTCACAGTTTATAGCCCATACTTTGCTACGTCATGCTACCATATGGAACAGAAGTAAAAGGATGATCCTGCTTTTATTGCTCAGAGTGAACAAAGTATAAATTAGATTAAATTTGCATAGGGGACTTGATTTCTAACTGATTCAGTGAATCATTCAGGTGTAGACTATATATATGGTTGCTTTGTGTTCTACTGGCTCGAGTGGGAGTAATTTTGTCCACTGACATGATAGAACCTGATTTATTCCAGCAGTAAGTTTTGCCTATGACTGCTGACCTGAGGTAATTTTTTCTTGAAGATCTTTACGTATGAACGTAAGTGGTACTCTCGCAAGGACCTGGCTCGACATCGAATCCACGGGGACCCAGATGACACATCTCATCGTGGGCACCCCCTGTGTAAATTTTGTGATGAGCGTTACTTGGACAACGACGAATTATTGAAACACCTGAGACGAGATCACTATTTCTGCCATTTTTGTGACTCAGATGGTGCTCAGGAATATTACAGGTTTGTGGGACTGGCTGAGTTGGGTTTCTCTGTATTTGGCTTCAAATGGAAGGCTTGTTGCATCTACCATCAGTTTGTGAGACAGGAATATCTAAATGGATGTTGGGCAACTGTGTGAGCACCTTGGCTGTAATCTTTACTTTTGAATTTATAGTGAGAATGGGACCTTTGAACTCACAGGTCCACCTTTGTTCTCCTGGGCTGAGCTATTAAAGGCTTGCTTTACTGGAAAGGACATGTATAGCTGCTATGACATTGCCCTGCAGACTGATCTGCTAACTTCTAAAAATTATCTGAAACCCTATCTGTGTGTCTTAGGTGCCAGTAATAAGCCCAGCCCCATCCGCACCATGGGGGTTTGGACTAATATTCTGTGCTAAGCAGCTGTCCCTTTGGATACTGCAGAGTCCCGTGTGGCCAATAGGAAATTCTGAATTGCTACATTTTTGTTCAAGTAAAGGGATGTTTTTAAGTACCAGGAAAAGAAATAGAATAGCAACTACTGAAAAAACATAAGCAGTGCCACACTGGGTCAGACCAGTGGTCCATCTAGGCCAGTATTCTGTCTCCAGCAGTGGCAAAAGTGTATGCTGTAGAGAAGGGAAGCATTGAACCAGTTATCTAGAGCGATCTGTACCCTATTCAGCACCCTCCCTGGTATCCACCATTTTATTGGGTTAGAGATGCCAGAGGAAACATCTCCAACCTTTCTGTTCAGTGGCCATTGAGAGAGAGTTCCATAGTTGTTAGGGGCTGGAAGGGACCTTACAGGTCATTGGGTCCAGCCCTCCTGCACATGGGCAGGAAAGACTGCTGGGATCAAAGGATCTAGCATCCTTGAGTTTATCTAGTCCCTTTTTGAACCTGACTGTGCTGTATGCATGTAATACAAACTGTCTGCCTGTATTAAAATCCATATGTTTAATAACTCCCCTTTGCTTTCAGGTTTTAAGTGAATTAGTATTTAATTGTTGGGAGAAGCATAAAGTTTTGGCAGCTGGGTCCAGGCTATTTGGGAAGTGGACCTGTGAGATTTAGGAAGGCGTAATGGGTGATTTAGGACTGTGGCATGAACATGCTAGATGGATGTTACTGCTGATCACTTCACTATACATTATTTCAGCTGTGGACTTCTGAGCTGCCATCATTATAAATGGTTGAGTATGAATGTGTTGGGACGAGCAGGGCAGTTCAGTCATCTTGGAACTATTGCTTTGCGGTCTCTACAGACTCAGATCCTCCTGCGTCAGCTTACAGCTGAGTCGTATTCTTAGTTTTCTCCGCGTTTGGGCTGTCAAAAAGCATTAACAGCAATTAAATTCTGGAATGCAGTTCTGAGGCCAGGAGGAAAGGCTGTGGCAGATTTCTGCAGCTGTGTAATAAGTTAGCCCTGATGGCCTAAGGTACGTTTTAGGAGAAGAAGATGTGAATACAATTGACTGTAAGGAAAAGATTTTTTTTATGCAGGGCAAAACATGATGTTAACCGAGGCACCATACAGTGAATTTAGCTTAACTTCTCAGTGCCATAACGTAAGTCATGTTATGAGTGTGGATAGGCGGAGAATTGAATACAATTTAAATTGCTATTTTGATGTTAAAAATTGTTATCACTTCAGCTTACAAATAAATCGTTGGTGCGCCCTAGAGCTAACAAGTTGTTCTTTCTTCTTCCAGTGATTACGAATACCTCCGTGAACACTTCCGTGAAAAACATTTCCTTTGCGAGGAGGGACGGTGCAGTACAGAACAGTTCACTCATGCTTTCCGTACAGAAATAGATTACAAAGCTCACAAAACAGCCTGCCACAGCAAAAACAGAGCTGAGGCCAGGCAGAACCGGCAGATAGATCTTCAGTTTAACTACGCTCCCAGACACCAGCGGAGAAATGAAAGTAAGTTGGACTGGAGAAAAGGTGACATGCAGAAATATGCTAATTCTCCAAAAACTTCTAGAAACATGGCCCATTCATGGTCTGAAACATGGTATTTGCCATTTCAAAAACTGGTGGATATTTTCATGGCTGACTCTTTGATCCACTGTACAATTATGTGGTATGTAGAAGTCTGGGTTTAAAGCAGCAGCAAGCATGGAGCTTATGTTCAGAGCAGTATGTACTGTATTAAGAGTGTGGTGACTAATGCACAAGCAGAAGAAGGTTTGTGTGTGTGGAAATCTCTGCATATCAAATTATCCCAAACATGCGTCACAGATCTGCAGCACAGCGCATTTGTATGCTACCAAATGTGCTTGAGTTCAGTAATTACTGTATAGATGATCTAATCTATGGCGTGCAGTTGATTGAAAGTCAGGAAAGGTCTTTAAGTGCTGGTACATTCTAGCTTCTTTCAATCATGTAGGGAAGGAGGGTGTTACCCTGAGCCTGGATTAAAAAATAACTTTGAGAATGCTGCCATGCCTCCTGTTCAGGTGTTGTAACTGGAGAGGACTACGAAGGAGTGGAAAGGTATAACAGACAAGGAAGACCAGTTAGAACATCAGTCCGAGGAGGACAGCAAAACAGAAGAGGCAGCTGGAGGTATAAGCGGTAAGTAATACCATTTGTAGAACTGCTGGCTGCACATGCAGTGTTTTCTTCTCTTGGTGGGAGGGCAGGCATGGAGGAAGTGCAAGGCAAGGCAGTTGCAATGTGCCACCTCCTTAATTAAGGATCTTGCTAGCTTTCATTATACTGTCTGGGCATCGCACAACACTGAATGCAAACTAAATAATTGTTTCTGAATTTCTGCGCTCTGAGCCTGTCAGAGACTACATTAGTCTTAACATTTCCTGAGCTCTGCAGTGTGTGGGCTAGTATAATTTAGAAATGTCTAGTTTTCAGATGATTGTTTTCATGCCTAACTACTGTATTAGAATTTTTTTGCAGTAACTCAAGAGGGCTTTATAGGCTTAGCAGGCTTTTTTGGTCTAGAATATCATTCAATTCCTGTTCTAAGGACCATGCTTTTCATTGAACTAACAGATCTCTGGGTGGCCAGACTGAGTGCTTTGGAAAAAGGAGAGGGTTAAGTATTGAAATGAAACTTTTTCATTTATATGTCTCTTCATCCACACAAGATTTAAGTGCTTTATGCATATTGCGCATCTCTATTCCTTCTTTTCTTGCTGGGCAGTCAACGGTGCGTTCATTTTTGGTATTTTCACTGGGGAAAATCCATCTCCAAACACTATGTATGTTGGTGTGTCGCATGTGGCTCTTGCATGTGTTGAAAGTTCATGACAAACCATTTTACAATGAGTTACTTGGACCCACCAATGAGATTTTCATACCCTGAAAATGAATGGAAGAGATTGTTGTTCCCATGCATCCCTGATTATTGTCATTCCTAGCCCACCTCGGTTACTTAGATGTTAGCACTGGGTGTAGATCTTAAAAGAACCAGTGGACGAATGTTGCCTGTTCTACCACAAACTGAACTGGGACGTGATATAAGGTGAAGTCAGAGAGTTCCAGTTTGAGCCATCTCCAGGAGGTGGCAACATAACAAAAGGTTGTTTGCAAAATGTGAAGGGACGTGAGTTGGAGACAAAGACACTTAACAGTCCTTCTGTTTGATAAGACAATCTGTCCTGTCTCTCTAGGGAGGAGGAAGACCGAGACATTGCAGCAGCAGTCAGGGCATCCATAGCAGCAAAGCGACAAGAGGAAAAGAAGCGGGTAGAGGAGAAAGAAGACAGCAGTCGAGGGAAAAAGGAGGAATTGAGAGATGCAGAAACTTCCAATGCGAAGCGAGTGCCAAAGCCTTCATCTGAAGCTACGGGTTAGTTGTGTGTGTGTTCGTGCTGTGAGCTGCAGGGGCTGACAGCAGATGTGGGCCCAGTCTTGCTAGGGTGTAAATACTCTACAGTAGGCATTGAAGGAAGCTTTTGGATATTAAGGATCCTGTCTGGAGACATTTTCACCAGTGTTGTCCTCCCTTGGAAAGTATAGGAATGCGCTAGGTTTCCTAAAATGGTTTTGGCTAGACATACAGAGTCACAGCTAACATAATGAGGCTGCACAGCACGTCACACATATAATTAAATGAAAGTGCCTGCAGTCTCCCGCTGTGGTGTGCAGACCACTGCTGCAACAGAGTCCTCCTCGGCTCGGCTACGGATTTAAACATAACATACAAACGTTGCTGTGTTGCTTTCATCCTCTGCCCTGAGTATAAAGGTTTCCTGTGAGGTGAATTTAAATCTTCTTCATATTATAAAAATGAGCAGAAGGGATGGGATGAAAAGAAAGGCCTTGAGAAAAGGGTGTTGCTGCACCTGGTGGAATATTACTTGTTCCTACTGTCGGTGTTCCAGGGATGCCAAATCATAAAACACTGAATAACCTCCATGGGATTAGTATCTCTATTTGATTATTTTTGAAGTCTGGAATAAAGTGCCATTGATGTTTTTCCTAACTATAGTTAACTTGTTACACCCAGGGCCAGGCGAGCTAACAGTGCATACAGTTAGCTGCATGTGGATGAGGGGGGTGGGAGGCAGCTGTGCATTTCTTAATTGCCTGCTTGTTTCGTTGGATCGGAACACCCTGGTTAACAGCATCACCAGCTACTAGAACCGGAACCTGCTAATGCAGTCGTGACATGACAAGAGTTTCAGGACTGAAACGAATGGATTTGGGTTAAAAGCCTTTCTTTCGTCTTTTTTTTTTTTTCATTTAAGTTCCAAAAGAAGCAGCTGCTAATGGTCCTTTAAGCCAAGATAACTTTCCAGCAATTGGCTCGGCAGTGGGATCCCTTCAAGGGTAAGCTTGAGTAAAAATTATAGCAACATGAAGGCCATTTCATTAGCTCACTTGGGTCCCAGACTTTCCAGGTAGCTGTTTCACAGATGATTTGAACTGCAAATTATTTAAGAAAATTGCCCTTTTCTCCCACAAACTCTGGCTGTACGAGCCCCACGTGGCCTCAGCGTTACTGCTTGATACGATGTCACTTCCCGTACTGGCTAGATTCAAGTACCCCCTCCTAATCCCTCATTCCAGCCTCTTGGACCGTGCCTTCCCCTGCTGTTGTCCTGTGGTTCAGCTCAAGCAGATAGTTACCTTGTACTGTGAGAGCACAAATGTGCATCTTCCCATGAAGTCAGCTGTGCTTCCTCAGGTAGCCACTGGAGCACTGTAAAGCCATGTCTGCAGTACTGATGTGGAGTGTGAGGGTTTGAAGGCAGGTTGGGCCAGAGATCATGAAATGGTACTTTTAATCTAGCCTGACATCTTCGAGGAAAGATTTTATTCAGTCAGACCTTGGTGATAAGCACATGTTAAGACTGTCTGGAAGATTAACGCACATCTTTTTAAAGTGAGAGTTGAAAGAAATTGCAGTTGGATACTTGGGTTCTTTGAGCCTGGTGCATTTGTGCTGTCCCTGCAGTAGCTTTGTGACTTACCATATTTTGTGTCTTCGGTAGTTGCAGCGCTGCTCAGCCGGTGTCTGTTAAGCTGAAGGAAGAAGACTTCCCGAGCCTGTCCTCTTCAGCAGCACCCACGGTCTCGACTGGGCTGTCTCTGACATACACAGTTACTGCAAAGAAAACAGCCTTCCAGGAGGAGGACTTCCCAGCGCTAGTGTCTAAAGTCAAACCTACCAATAAAACCGTATCGAACATCACGTCTGCATGGAACAATGGTTCTAATAAAAATGTGGTTAAAGCCATCGGTTCTAGCAGCTCCAGTTCAAACCAGCTAGCCAAAAAAGCAGCTCCCCCCAACAGCAGTAAAGGAGGCAAGAAGAGCAATAAATCTCCTCAGTCGGATGATGAAGATGCCGGCAATGGCTTGACAACCCAGAAGATCCGAAACGCACCAACAATGGTTGATGTGTCCTCCTTGCTGGCAGCTTCTACCTCACAGACTTTTACGAAAGTGGGCAAGAAAAAGAAGGTGGGGGTGGAGAAGCAAAGGCCACCCTCCCCGCCCGCGTCGGAGGAAAACTCCCCACCTGGATCTTTGGAGAAGGTGGTAGAAGCCAAACAGATGCCAAATGCCCTTGCAAATGTTCAGGCCCCAGACCGATCTGCGGCAGTCATGAATGGTCACTCAGAGAAATCGGTAGCAGTTTGTAATACACCCAAAGAGCCCCCTGGCCTTAAAAAGCCTGCAGCAACTAACCAGTGCCCTTTACCTCAGGAAGACTTCCCAGCTCTCGGGAGCTCAGGACCAGCTAGGATGCCACCGCCAGGTAATCATGGCAAAAACCGGTTGTGGGGGCCGCTTAGAGAAACCTGCAGGAGATTCAGGGCAGTTCCTAGTAGCTACCAAAGCCCCTCTTGGAATGGGAGCAATTTCCAGGACTCGGGGTGAGGGTGTACAGTAGAAACATGCAGAGTGCGAACCACAGTGATCAGCTTGAAGCTCTCCCCTCCTGGTGCTGCTGCCCCATTCAGATCCCATTGAAATGAAGGTGCCTCTCTGAGAGCAGGGCTACTGCTCTCAGTTTGGGGCTGAGTTACAGATGAGCAGCCAGGCCCTAAATATTCCTGCTTCTCTGGGTCTGATGCGGTGTACCAGTATGCTTCATTATTCCACTAGCTAGTTTGGGAACCCTGTTTGCAGGGACAGTTACCTGTGACCCACCACTTGGACAACATAAACAGCAAAGAGGTTGTTGCCGCCGGTTTGCTCTAGACTCACAGGCACGCGATGGCCTTGCGTTCAGGGGAGGTTGCTCTGTCAAGTGCGGTGCAGCTTGTGGATCCAGTGCTGCAGTTGCCTCTCATGAAAGCAGCGACCCGGGGCAGTTGGTAGCGTAGCCTTTCTGTTCCTTGCTGCTGTTTGGATAACAGCAGGTGGCAGCTTGTGGGGCCCTTCCCACTGTGCCGTGCAGCGAGAGTGCAGAACTGACCTTTCAGGGGCTGCCGTGGACTCTTATTGTAACACTGGTTTTCACCGGGGCAGCCTGAGGGATGTCACCACTTCCTGTACCCAGCAGCAAACGGGTCTGTTTGATACCACTTTCATTTCATACTTGAAAGCCAGTCGGTGTGCATCCTTCTTCCTCCAGCTAGCATTGGTGACCTGCAGAGCAAGAGATTCAGGTGTACCTTTGTCTTCAGGTCCGGCAGGGTCTGTTCGGCTGTCTGAGCCTCATGCTCAGTGACACGCAGTCACTGTTAATCTCAGACGCTTTGTGTTGCTGTGGATATAAGATCTAACCTGCGTGGTCTGTGCTATTTTAATCCAGGCTTTAACTCCGTGGTGCTATTAAAGAGTCCGCCTCCAGGGCTGTCGGTGTCTGTTAGTAAACCACCTCCGGGGTTTCCTGTTATTCCATCCACCAACGTCTCTGAACCTGTCACTACATCTCTGAAAGAGTAAGTAAGGGTACTTGGATCGTGGGCATCAGCTTGCATGCAGTGGGTATGCAGGTTCTGCACTGTAGGGCCTCTTTGCATTTCTTGCTTTATTTGAGGGGATTTTTCTGAACAGGTAAGATTTCAAAGGCAGATTCTGCGAGATAAGGGCCAGATCCAGATTTCTGCAGATTTTCCCTTAGCATCTGCTGGCCCAGTCCAGGAGAGATGGGGAAGGCTGAAGTACCCCGAGTCTTCATTGGAGGGTAAATGTACGCGACATCCATTCCAGGCAGAACCAACTCAGGCTTTCTTATATTCATCCCTAAATTTGCTCCTCAATCTCTCTAGCATGATGTTTTTACAGCTTTGCCAGTGATTCCATGTCTCCTACGAGAGGAGAGAGTCCTCCTCTGGGTTGGAACAGCACTTGGAAACTCACAGGAGGGAGGCGATCCCTGTACCATTAGGGCTTAAACACCTCCTTGCGTTCGAAAAACATGTTGGCAGTTGTGGGCTCTCCAGCTGGTGCTGCTATGCTGTGCCAGTGCGCCCCAGGCAGGAGTTGGGTTGGAGCAGTCCAGAGCCCTCTTTCCATCCTGCTTCAGTTCCTGGCTTGTCAGACTCGGCACTGCTGAAGAAAGGACCTGAGTCTTGCATTTTACCTCCATACTTGCAGCAACAAGGTGCTGCTGTCTTATTAGGAGGTCGCCTAGATCACAGAGAAACACCGCGTGAGCCTACAGATGGACACTTGTTCGTGGTGGGAACTTATAAAGGAACATCGCCCTTCACATACTGTGGTTGGCTGCTTTGGTCGTGCCTGTACGGGGCGGGGAGGGCAAATGCTTTAAACTTGATCTAGCTAACGTGAGACGTCTGTATTGGGATTTTGCATCGAGGCAGCTATCTCCTGTGTGTGGTCCTGCTGTGAAAAAGCAACCTTTTCTGATTGTGGCAACAGTCTTTGTGGCACATGTGTGTTAGGAGCCACCCCTCAGGAAGAAATAATTGCAGATCAGGCCAGTTCAAGTGAAGAATAGCTGCATTTTGCAGGTGCGGTGTTCTCTCTGCCCAGGAAGAATGGGCACAGACCCCCTGACCCTTGGGGACAGTGTTCTGGCATGTCAGAGTTGGATCTGCAGTGCTCACAGGAGTCCCTGGGTGGAGAGGGGAGCCACCCCTGGGAAGAGGAGGGCCAGGAAAGCTGGGACCAGCGTTGATGTTTTGCAGTGCCTTGTCGAGCACCGGAGCACTAAGATTAATGCAATTTCTTTCCAAACGCAGGCCAACCCCCTCGCAAGGAACTTACTTGATACCTGAACATTTTCAGCAAAGAAACATCCAGCTGATCCAGTCTATAAAGGAATTCCTTCAGAGCGACGAGTCCAGATTTAACAAATTCAAGACTCACTCTGGGCAATTCAGGCAGGTAAGTTGGAGAGGGATCTTTGGAGCACAACTTCCCGCAGCTGGGCACTTAGCGTGGAGGCAGCACCCCATGCAGAGGGTGGGCAGCACCGTCTGCCGGTAGCATCTTTCTCTCTTTGCTAATCGTGGCGATTCTCTTTGAACCAAAGGGTCTGATGTCCGCAGCGCAGTATTACAAGAGCTGCCGAGACCTGCTCGGGGACAACTTCAGGAGAATCTTTAACGAGTTGCTGGTGCTGTTGCCGGACACGGCTAAGCAACAGGAACTGCTTTCTGCTCACAACGACTTCAAAGTCCAGGAGAAACAAGGTTCCAACAAACCCAGGAAGAACAAAAAGAACGCCTGGGAAACCGACCCCGGCGCCGACCTGGACTGCTGCATCTGCCCCACGTGTAAGCAGGTGCTGACGCACCAGGACCTCGCCACCCACAAAGCTCTGCACCTCGAGGACGAGGAGTTCCCGTCCTTACAGGCAATCAGCAGAATCATCAGCTAGCTCTCCCCAAGACCAATAAAACCGTCTCGATTGTATATGTGCACTTTCTGGAGCAGGGGTTGACACGTAGTGCAGCTGACTGCCAGTGCCAGTGGAGTAGTCGTAGGTTACCATTAGAAGGCTCGGTGCGGTGCTGTCGAGGGACCGCCGGGCTGCAGCACGACCTAAAGAACATCCGAGAGGTTAGCTTCCCAGAAACGCCCGACTGGGAAGAGGCTGAAACAGCAGGCTCCTCAGGCAGGTTGGTCACCTTTCACCTTGCAAGATGCTGCAGCTGAGGAAACCGTTTGATTTGGATGTTAGCAGAGCAAGCCCAATACAGAAATGAGTCTGTTCTTTTAAAGGGGGGAGGGGGGAGATGTCTGCTTTCTGGTGGTAGAAACCAGTGCAAAGGGCTGCAAAAGATTTTTGTTTTTTCTTTTTTCTTTTTAATATTCTGGTCTGCGGTTACAGGCTGGTGCTGTGACCACAAAGATTGAGGGAGCTAGGTGCAAAGTAGAGGAGGGCAATAGGAGCTGCTCACTGGTGTGTCAGACCATTACAAATGTCCGTCGTAATCATCCGGCTGTTTATCTAGCAAAGAAGTGCTCCTGTCTGAACACCGAGATAATTATACTACTTGAATCGGACTGATCTCTGTGTGATTAATTGAACGTGAGATTTGAAGTTGCCTCCGACCTTTTATGTAACCGTTTTCGTTTATAGAAACTGACTTTTGTAGGGCTGCATGTAGACTAATAGTGTTCAAGGCTTTATTCTCCGTAAAGCACAGCTCATTCACCCTCCTTTTATTTAACGACTGCCCTGTTTCTAATTTCTTGGATGTGTTAATGGTATTAGCTCAAAGCAAATGGTATATTGGAACATTAAATGCTGCTGCTCACTGACCATGTTGTTATTCTGCAGTGCCTTTAAGTGCATTTATCTGTTTACAGTGGTCTGCACTAAAGAGGATTAGTTGTTGAGAGCTGTATGGAGTGTTTACTTTCTATACCTCCTTTGGCGACAATGATCTGAAGTAGCTGTGCTTCTGCCCTTGGCATCTATAAATTCCAGCTCTAGAAGACACGAGGTCTGTTAATCATTTGCAACACCTCCTCCTTCGGTAGCTTCAAGTTGATGGAGAAGGGAGTATGTCCCCTGTGGTGCACTTTCCCAGCTGCAGCTTCCTAATGCCTCATCCGTACCACTCACGGCAGACCACCACTAATTGTCCTTGAGTAGGAATTAGGAAGCCATTTCTGTAGTTTCTGGTGACAAAACACCACTCTTCCATAAGCATCGTGAATCTGTGCTCGTGCTATTCCCGAGGCCTTCATCCCCGCTGCAGAAATCTGTTTTCCTTGCCTTCCCCTCTCTGATTGATTTTGTTTGACGCCAAACTGCAAAGATTTTGGGGTTTATTTCTTACCGAGTACTTAGGCCATTTTTGAATACCTGATCTTGTATCCTTAGTCATGGGGGGTAGGCTCTATCCTCTGAAATGAGGGCAGAATGTGATTTGATTTCCCCCCCCCCAAGGTTGTATCCTGCTGCATGATTGTGTCTAATAAGCATGAGTACGTTGCACATGGTAGGGTTGTTGGTTGTAGCCACGTTGGTCTAAGGACACAGGCAGGCACAGTTCTTTGGGTAGGTGTGGTGATCTTTTTTATTGGACCAATGAAATAGTTGGGGAAAAGTTCTTTTGCAAGCTTTTGGGCACAAACTCCCTTCTTTAAGCATTGGGAGAGCCTGAAGAAGGGTGTTTGTGTCCAAAAGTTTGCAAAAGAACTTTTCCCCAACTATTTAGCTGGTCTAATAAAAGATGCCGCATCTACCCAAAGAACCGTGCCTGCCTATTGCACATGGTAGTGCTTTTCAAATATCCGTTCCTGTCTTTTGAGTCTGCTGCCCTTGAAATAGAGCTGAGCTTTCTACACCAGCGCCACTACCACAACTAAAGTACTCTTACTAGGAAAGCACTTACCTGCTAATAACCTGTTCTGAGGCTTGCTGCCTGTAGTACCATAGTAAGCACTTGATCTACAATGTAAAGAGTTTTCTCTCCCCTTGACTCTCTGGCTTGTAAAGCTCCGAGGGGATGCAATGCATATGCTTTTGAAGGAGCATCCTTCCTACCCCTTCCCTTTACTTTCAGTTAGTTTCTTCCATGAGTTACTTGCTCCCCCTGGTGAATTGAGAACTTGAAGTGCTGCTGTAATTTCCTTGCAGTGACCACTTTATCCAGCCTGATGATGCCATTTCATTGTTCCTTGTGCACACCTCATTAAAGTATTACTGATTTTTGTTTTTTCCAGGCCACTTCTGTTCATTTTGAAATCTTTATTGAAAATAAGTTGCAGTCGGTACACGGACACGGAAAATACAGAGTCACAGGTTGTTCTCTGAAAAGATATATACAAAAATTGTAAACATTTGCACTTGGCTCCATACACAATCCACTCTGTTGTACAATGCACACAGGGTTACTGGCAACTGCAACTCTTTGAAGCGGTCTGCTTGTCAAGAGAGGTATCTGCAAAAAAAAACTAGATCTGCAAACCACATTTGGTATCAGTTTGATATTTAAAAACTATTCAAGAATTTGAGGTTTAAATTCATATTGCAACAAAACACAGGCAGCTAAATTTGGGTTTCAAGTCAATGCATTCGAAGGCCACGTTTGAGCCTCAGGTGTGAAGGTTTCGGACAAAAGTAGCTCCAAAAAACGCTGTCTAGTAAAGTACCATGAATGAACGTATGATGGAAATGAGCTAGCAGGCTTCTCTATATACACACGCTATAGAAAAAAGACCAAGAAGCACGGGGTCCTGTAAGGTTCTTTCTACAGAAAAAGAACTGATTCCAAGGGAACGACGACTTGGTGATGAATGGTTTGGCTGGTGCGGAGGTGATGACTACAGTTTAATAAAGTTCATCTCACACCTGCAGCAAACTGCAAGCCTGAACTTTTTGTGGGTGGAGAGGTGGACGTGATCGCGCTTAACACTTGCTATTCTAAAGTGGCCTAATCTATAGCGCTGCAGGGAAGAAGGGCGCGTGCCACCCCATGCCTGGGAGACTGGGCTTACCTGAAAGCATCTGTGCAAAAACAAAAAAGCAAAAGCCAGCTCCTGGTTGGATGCGGCACTAATACCAGAGAGGCTGTTCTGACCAAAGCGTGCATGAGGCTTAAAGGCATTTTGTTACAGAAGGAGGGGAAAAAAAAAAGGGAACTTTTTTTCTTTCTTTACTAACCTACAGTCTACCCTGACATGTTCCTTACTGGGCAGAATTGAAAAGGTTGGACAAGACGGTTTCCAATACGTGGCTTCTAAGACGCATGGTACCCAACAGGCTTTGTAACATGAAGCACAAGCAAAAGCACACTGTTTGCTAGTTAACCTCAGTGTGCAAGTATCTGTGTAAAGCTCAGTTCTGTAAGCTGGCTTGTCCAGAAAGGTGTCTGTGATTCTTTTATATATATATATATATTTTTTTTTTTTTTTGTATAGATACTGTATTCCTTGCATCCAAAGTTAGTGCTAACATGAGGCAGAAGCTTTCAGCAGACTAGTCTGAGAGCGCCATCCTCCTGCCCTCTGTCTGCTGAATTATCTCCTGGGCCTTTGGAGATCTCACGGGAGCAGCCTACACTATATATTAAACAGCTTGTAAGAACAGCAGGTGGGTAGCAGCTGGCATGGCACAAATTCACAACTAAATCCTGGCATGCTTAGACTTGGTCCAGATAGTTACAAGAAAAGCAGTACTCCCTATTATACAGGGGTGAACTCGCCATGAATACATGAGGGGAAGTGCTGGCGGGAGGTGAGGAGCATGGAGGAAGTCCTACTTGAACCCCAAATAATAAACTACAGGTATACACCGATGGACCTAGTAATTCTCTAACCATAGCCCATAAGAACATCTTTAATTACAGTCCATATCTGTGTACATCAGTCTACCTGACAAATCACCGGTAGGTAAGAAGTGCTACAACAACAGTTAATAAACAGCACTGTTACTATTGACACTTAGAACGGCAAGAGGGGACACCTTGGGACTTGGCAAAGTGCTTGGGAATAGGATTTAATACAGTTGGCAGGCACGTATCATCACTGGCTAGTGTGAGGTCCGATGTCTTATGCTACCTTCCAGCGTACTGGTTAATTCAGAAGGTGTTTTACAGCTAAAAACCCAGTGAAACAGTGGAGCATCCAACAGCGCTCCGGCGAACGAGCTGGGAAACGTCTTTAAGACTTGTAAATGCTGTTTCCAAGGCAGGTGCGTCTCGCACCTTTCAGTGAGATTCTTAATTATGCTTTTCCCTCTCCCAACTGCCTGAAACGGCCTCCTGCAGCCTCTTGTCATTCATTGCTGTTGCCTAGAAAATGTTAGCCACCTGCTGTGGCTGTCCATGCTCCCGCACTGCTCCCCCAGTGCCAAAGGCAGGCCAGCATGGAAAGCGTGGGCTCGCTTGCTGTTAAAGGAAACACTCACCCTTAGGGCCTGCTTCCCAGCACGCAGGAAGGGAGCAGAGTAGGGTTTCCTTCGGGTGAGTGCTCCTATATCCTAACCCGACAGCCTCTAAAGCTGCGTCTGGCTTGCACACCCCCGATCCTAAACAAGTGGCATTCAGCTGCGCTTCCCATGCCCCAAAAGGGAAAAGCATCCATTTTCTGAAGGGCTCCTCTAAAAAAAATCAAATTGAAATATAGTGATGGTTACCTTAAAGCCGCTAAAAAAAGAACGTGTGGCCCTGAAGACAGCAACCCTGCCTGGACCGTGGCGTTGGTGCCACCGGGTATTAAGCTACGATCTCGTTGCTTTTGCTGCGTTCTCAGAGCAGTGTTTCACGTTCGCTGCCCTCGAGACCGCTCACGCTTGGGGTGTAAGTGTGTGCGCGTGTGTTTGCTCCTGTTACAATGAGACTGAGGAAATCCAGTCCGTGGTCCACGTGGGTGCGGGGAGGGGAAGAGAAATGCAAGGTAGGCCTCAGGTGCTTACATTCATATTTGTAATACTTAGCACATGTACACCACTGATCAGGACAGGTCTAGCAATCAGACAGAACTCAGTTCTTTACAGTTACAAGGAAAATCTGGAACAGTTATATAGTTAGAAAAAATACAGTGTACTGAACAAACATTATCTCACACGTACAATCAATTTAAACATGTAAATTGATTATAATTTTGCTAAAATATTAACACAAGTATCTTTTGTGCTGCTAAAATATCAGTGTTCCCTCTAAGGAAAATATTGCTACAGTTCTACTGTACCCTGTATTAAAATCCTTTGACTTTTTTTTTTTTTTCTTTTTTCGGCAAGACTGACTCGGTAGAAAATCGCAACGGTCATGTAATGGGTTTCGGCGTGTGTTGTACTGGGAGTCAGATGCCCCTGGTCTACTTAATGGGAGGGATCTCTCCAATGCTTTCCCCTTGAACTACGCTGCACCAGGTCGCTGGGAGACGCCTAGCTCGAAGCACTGCAGTATCCCCGGGCTCGCGCTCTTGACTCCTGGGTTTGGGACAGGAACACCTTGGCAGTGGGACTGAGTTCTTGAAGAGTTGCCACGACCTCCTCGGGCGCGGGGGACTCCCGCGTGGGTGCAACGTTATCTCCAGGCAGAGACGAGAACAACTAAACCTAAACCCGGAGACCTTTTTCAGGCTGGCAGACATTACGTGAAACATTGCTTTTTTTGCTATTCTCGACACTGGCAGGTAAATCTGAGCCTTTCAGGTGCGGTAAATGCCGCGCTCGCTGTGTGGGCGTATTTTAATCCGTTCCGAATGGGACGAATTCAAAGTAGCTCCGTTTTTGTTGTTGATGGGGAACGTTTTTGACAAGGCGTCGCTGTTAGCTCACGCGTGTATTTGCAGTTTCAATAGCCACGTTACCGAGGAGGGAGGGAGGGGTTGCTACAAAGGAAGTGAGGGAAGTCACTTTAGCTCTGCTTGTCATGAGGTCAGATGGCATCGGGAGTTTCAACTACTGCATTCACCCGTGTAAGCTGTGCCAACAATGCGTGCAAGGGAGGGTTTGGACAGGGCTGATTCTGCCTCAGGTAGGGGACTTCTGGAGGTCCCTTCCAGCCCCTCTTCTCTGGGACTCAACAAGAAAGAAGAGTCTGCAACTGGCCACGTTAAAAGCCACGTGACTAGAGCTGTTCCAGGTTGGCAATGGACGATTTTAACCAGGGAGAAAGTTTTCTATCACGACAGCAAGAAACGCAAGCTCGAGCCCATCTGGATGTGTCGGCTCTTGCAGTCCCTCTTCAGGAAACACTGCAAAGTCACTGGCCCTGCACAGCTGGGAAGGTGGGGCGAGGACTGGCCCCATCACTGAACTGAACAAGCCAGGAATTTTGCAGCGGAGACCCAAATACCAATCATTTTTTCCTTTCCATTTTAGGTTAACTCCATCCCTTCTCTCTCGGTAATTGAAAATACGGGCCATCCTCACTCTTCATTGGCGTCAGTGGCACGGGGCCTTTTCAGTCCTGCTCTAAATGTCCGAATGGCTGATGTATTTCCAGTGGCTGCAGTGTCAAGATGTATCTGCACCTGAATTTATTTGCTCCCTGTTTCTGATGTCTAGTGGCAGTTTCCCATATAAAGAGCCAGGTTGGCTCGTGATTTCTCACTAATCAGACTTACACTGGAGTCGAGGGGGGATGTTAACAAGCCCAGACCTCTTGTGTGGGCAACTCTGAATGACCGAGCGAACGCCGCGTTGGGAGGAACTCACTGTACGCGTGCAACCTCTTCAGTTTGACGAACTTGCCCCAGGGGGGTTGAACTGTAACATGCCGCTTTTTCTACAAGTGACCTCTCAAATTAGCAGCCAAGCTATTGCTGAACAGGTTTAGAACAAGAACTTTTTAGATCCTAAACAGATACGAAGCTAAAGCACAGACGTGATTTGGTTACTCAACATAAAAGCCCAAAACAAACCGAAAAACCCCTACTGTGATGCACGAATCCTAGGCTAAAGTTTGCCACATCCGGTCAGGTTTTTGTACAGTAAATATATACAAATGGAAACAGCACGGCTAGGATTTCTTTTCAAATTTGGCACTTCCCATAGGCTGGACTTTCTACGCTGTACAAGATCGGTCCATAGCAGCTTCCGGCTGTAGGAACAGTACAAGGCTAGTGTCCGCTAGAGCGAATGGGAGCTGCGCGGGCAGTCCCGGGTTCATCAAAGCGAGAACGATTCTGCGTTAGCTCTGGAAGAACGAGATAAATATCAACTCATCGGCTATTGTGTTTTCTAGCAGGAGGATTACCGTCTGCTTCTCCGGGCACTCGGCGAAATGCAATGCTAGGATGCCTGGCGTTACAAGCCGCAGCATTAGAGAATGTATCACCTTTTGCCTCGCGTGTTTGGTGTGGTAGCAACCTTCCTTCTATTTGGACTTAGAGGGAACACTGCTTTTATAAAAAACCCTTAGACAGGTAAGACAAGAACCAATACCACTGTACAGAATTCACTGCACAACTAGCTAATAGTAAGTAACCCAGCACTGACTTGCCACATGAAGGAAATGGTACTTAATACATTTGCAATCAACCAGTTAACTGTACTGCACCATAAGATGTGGTCTATTTTTACATGACCTGGCCGAGCCCGCTGTCCTTCAGTATGCTGGCACTTGGTAGCCCTTCGGGTTGGCGTCGAGGGTCTCGGTAAACGGGGGGCTCTGGTAGGTTTCCGTGCTCTCGATCCCGCTGCCAGTGGGGTAGCCCGGGTAGCCTGTGTCGGGGTCAGCCGCAAACTGATCCGTGGCAAAGAGAGACATGTCAGTTCCCAGGCGGTATCTCTGCAGGGCCTTCACCGTGAGGCCGACCTGTAACCAGGAGGAAGGAGTTAGGAGAGGCTGCAGCGGATCCTGGGTGCATCGGATGAAGTCTCGGAGGAAAGGGGCAGCGGTAGGTAGCTATCGAGCACGGGAGCGAGGGGCACGGCCTTGAATCAGAATGGCCTGGACCCTAAATGCTGGAGGCTGCAAGTGGGAGAGGAACAGTGGGAAAAACCCTGGTCAGACCCAGCTGCCTCTCCCGTCCAGCCTCGGCTCTCTGCCCGTGTGACACAGGAGGCCGGGCAAGATGGACCTGTGGTCGGACCCAGGAAATGGCGGGTCCCGTGTTCTTCTGTCCTAACGCTGCAAACCCCTGAGCCGCCGTATCGGCTCCCAGCGGGTCTCAGCGGCTGGACTGGGCAGGGTGATGGCCCCGCCGGTTCCCAGCCCGTTCTGCAGAGGCA
This sequence comes from Alligator sinensis, assembly GCF_000455745.1. Taxonomy (NCBI): domain Eukaryota; kingdom Metazoa; phylum Chordata; order Crocodylia; family Alligatoridae; genus Alligator; species Alligator sinensis. The sequence goes on from NW_005842091.1 coordinate 37,432, forward strand.
AATCTTCCCCGTCCCCTGCACCACTAATTAGGTTGGCTCTGCAGAGACGCCTTTGCCCTTCCTGAGGGTTACGAGTATTCAGGTCACAAATGGGGGGAGCCGCGAGTGCGACACACTTGCTTTTATTTCAGGCCGTTTCATTAACAAGTCAATTAGTGGTGGGGGGATGACAGGCCTGCTGGTGGAGCGCACGGGCTGTGCCGGCTGGCCCCGAGGCGCCCGATGGGATCGGGTTATTCCCTGTGCGTCAGATGTGCCCAGCACAAAGAGCGGGTTCATAACCACAGCGCCCAGCACCACAGTTACCCGAGATGGATTAAACCCAGCCCGCAGCGATGCCCTCACGCTCCTCGACCGGGTCCCTGCCTCTCAAGGTTGAGCCTCTCTCAGGCCCGGCATCTGCTATACGCTTTGCCGGCATCGCTCTGTGTCCCCGGGGTGGAGGCAGGAAGCAGCCACGCCGGGGAACGTCCCGGGGCCAGGCCTTGCCGACCAGGCTCAGGCGGTGTTTGCCGAGACGCTCCAGTTCTCCTAGTGCAGCGCAGTGGGTTAGCTGCCCGTGGGGCTCGTCCAGCGCCCAGAGCAGCCCACACGGGAAATGCCCCATTCCCACTGCGGCTAAGGAAAGGTCCCAGTGACTACCAGGGTGCAAGGGAGCACGAAGCGTGCTGGGAACGCCCCAGGAGGCTGCTTCTGCACGGTGATGCAGCGCTGGGGAGCGTCTGGAGGGTCGTTTCCTTTATCTCCAGTCATCCCACGAGCGCCGGCTGCCAAGGCCGAAGTGAGGACACTTCCGACCTTCCCCCAAACTTGGCGAGGGTGCCAGGGACGTGAGGGAGGAGGAGAGTGGAGTTCCCCAGGGCAAGGGCACTGTGTCGGGAGTCACCCACGATCCTTCCCCAGGGCTGGGTTTCAATATGTCTGGACTGCTGCAATCTCCCCACAAAACCCTGCTGCGGCCGGCTCTCGGTTCCTCTTTCCAGGCCTGCGCTGTGCTCAGTCCCGGTTCTGTTTCCCGTTTTGTTTCCCTCGTCACCGTTGCTCTAGCTCACCTGCTGGCCCCCGGTCTGCCTGGCTCAGGCTAAGGAGGGAGTGTGCAAGGTGCTGTACAAGGCTCGCAACTAAGGCCTGGGGCCAGGCTGGTGGAAGAGGGGCGCAGTGAGTGCTCTGCCATCCTCCAAGGGGCCTGGTCCAGTGAGTCCTTGCAGAGTCAGCCCCTGACTGACACCCCCTGCACGGATGGGCCCTGCAGCAGTGCTGGTAGGGGCACAGGGGCTCCAGTCTGGGTGAGGAGCAGCCGCAACCTGGCACCATGTGCCAGGGGTGAGTCCAAGCGAGAGGGCACCACGCGGCCGCCCGTCTCCCTCCTGGACAGGCCGGGAGCTTCTCCCTCGCGCCCGAGCCGTTCTGAACTCACCCAGGTGAGGATGGAGAAGAAGGAGAAGGCGATGGCTGCCCGCGCGGCGTCGGCTCCTTGCCACACCCCCTTGCTCGACAGCGTCCGCTGCCACTGGTTTGCTAGGAAGCAGAAGGCGACGAACCACAGGAACGACAGGATCCCTGGAACGGGAGGAAGATGCTGGGTGCTGCAGCTGCTGGAAGAAGGAGCTTCCCGGGGCTCTTACACACACAGCTAGCATGGCTTGGGTGCCCAGAGGGAAGCAGTGATTCCGGGGCCTTGGTTTCTGGGGGCCCAACCTAAGCTGGCACAAGGAGGCGTGACTCGGACGGGCCGAGCACCTGCTTCTGAAAGCAGGTCCTGTTGGACCCCCAAACCTGCAGCATGCAAACACGCCAGCCCAGGTCCCGGCCAGCGCCTTTCACCCACACCCAGGGCTTGACCCCACCAACCCGCACCCAGGGCTCAACCCCCCAACCCACACCCAGGGCTCGACCCCACCAACCTGCACCCAGGGCTTGACCCCACAACCCGCACCCAGGGCTTGACCCCACCAACCTGCACCCAGGGCTTGACCCCACCAACCTGCACCCAGGGCTTGACCCCACCAACCCGCACCCAGGGCTCGATCCCACCAACCCGCACCCAGGGCTTGACCCCCAACCCACCCCCAGGGCTTGACCCCACAACCCACACCCAGGGATCGACCCCCAACCCGCACCCAGGGCTTGACCTCACCAACCCGCACCCAGGGATTGACCCCACCAACCTGCACCCAGGGCTCGACCCCCAACCCACACCCAGGGCTTGACCCCACCAACCCACACCCAGGGCTTGACCCCACCCACCCACACCCAGGGCTGAACCTCACAACCCACACTCAGGGCTCGACCCCATCAACCTGCACCCAGGGCTCGGCCCCACCAGCCCGCACCCAGGGCTCGACCCCACCAACCCGCACCCAGGCGGGAAGTCCCGTGGCTTTCCACGGGGCTGCTATGCTGGTGAACGTGCTCTACCTCCCCGTGGAAAACCTGTGAGGGCCTGTGACAGCTGAGTGGGAACATCAGGGGCTGTCATGAACTCAGCTCTCACAGCTCCTGACCCTGGGGGCTTTAATGATGGGAAGCAAATTGCTGGACAGCATCCTAGAGCCCTGCCTCGGGCTGTGACAACTCGTGCGCCCTCCTCCCGGCTTGTCGCTTGTTTGGGTGCAGAAGGGACAGCGGGAAGAGGAACCCAGCGGTTATTTCCCCCTAGAGCTCAGGGCTGGGTGAGATGCCGCTCCTCCCGTCCAGTCACCCGCCAGCCGCAGGGGCCGATGCTGAGATTTCCCAGGCCAGCAACGCTCTCGTGGACCGTCAACCTCAGCCACATGCTGTCGGGGCCTGTCACACCCCTCGGTGGTACATTGAACAATGGGATGTCTTGTGGGGCACAGGAGCCGGCAGACACACACACGTGCACAGACGCACACAGAAACACACGTGCATATGTGCGCGCACACACACACACACACCCCACAAATATTTTTTGCTGCCCGGTGTGAGAGGAGATAGTAGCCACCAGGAAGCATCTCATAGAGGATCATGGCAAGGTCTCACAGGGACCCAAGGAAGCTTCAGCTGCCTTTGCTGGAGCCATGCGTCTGGGTCTGACCCAAGTTTCAACCACCTCTCAGTACACGGCCCGGACCAGAAAAGCATCTCTGGGCAGAGACAAAAGTGACGTTCCCCCCTGCCCCCTCGAAGCCAGGGGTAGTGCTACTAGCCTTGGAAACAAGACCCCGGGAGCATTTGTTCAATCCATCGATGATGATTCAGGTGGGAAGAAGGAAGCTGCCAGCTGTCTCCACGCAAAATGGAGGAATCAGAGAAAATTCAGGTTGAAGGGAGCTCAGGAGGTCACATCTAGTCCACCCCCCTGCTCCAAGCAGGACCAGCCCCAACTGCATCATCCCAGCCAAGAATATGTCTAAAAACTTCCAAGGATGGAGACTCCACCACCTCTCTGAGTAGCCTTTACCACCCTCCTCATGAGAAAGTTTGTCCTAGTATCCAACTTTGCTGCAGCCTGAGCCCATTGCTCCTTGTCCTGCCGTCTGCCCCCACTGAGACCAGCCCAGCTCCATCCTCTTTGCAGCCCCCCGGCAGGGAGTTGGAGGCTGCCATCAAATCCCTCCTTGGTCTTCTTTTCTGCAGACTCAGTAAGCCCAGCTCCCTCAGTCTCTCCTCACCAGTCCTGTCCCCCAGCCCCCCAGCCATTTTCGTTGTCCTCCGCTGGACTCTCTCCAGTGTATCCACATCCTGCAGTGGGGGCCCAAAACTGGACACCGGACTCCAGAAGTGGCCTCCCCAGTGCTGGATAGAGGGAAAGAATCACTTCCCTCGATCTGCCGGCAACGCTCCTGCCAATGCAGCCCAGGATGCCGTTCGCCTTCTTGGCACCAAGGGCACACTGCTGGCTCCTACCCAGCTTCTCGTCCCCCGTCACCCCCAGGTCCTTGTCTGCAGAGCTCCTGCTCAGCCAGTTGGTCTCCAGCCTGCACCAGTGCATGGGACTGTCCCATCCCAAGTGCAGCACGAGCCCCCGCCACGGGATGGCAACACAGGACTGTCAAGTCAGGTCCCCTTGAGGGGCTCGTCGAGGTATTTCAGAGCTGCTCTTGACTTGCCTGGGACCCAAAGCAGGAGAGGGGACAGGTTGCTCTGTTTCGATCCAAAGGAGGTGGCTGATGCCTTCATTCATGTCCTGGCAGGTGCTTGGACTCTGGCACACCACCCGGCACCTGCACGGGGTTCAGCGCCTTCCCTCTGGCCCGAGCTCCAGGCTGGGCAGGGTCCTGCAGACGGCTCAGAGACACCCAGGGCAGCTCCCCTGCCCAGCTGGGCACGCCGCACTCGCTCTCGCTGCCTCTGCAAGCAGGTATTTCCTCCGGTCCCACTTCAGCCGGTCCCGGGACTCGCACTCCCCTATGAGCGCCCACTCTCTCCATCGGTGTGGCACCAATTTCTATCCTGTCTCTTTTCGAGGAGAAGCCTCCAGGCCGCTGCATGTCAGGGTGGAGATGGACCGGACTGGATCAAGTAAGCACTGCTCGTAAAAGCTGGTGCAGGCATTTCGGGTGTTGGATGAATTTGCCGTGTGTGTGTGTGTGTAGGGGGGCTTCACGTCTGAAAGAAGGGGCCTGAGATGGCCACAGATGCCTGCATTGTTGAGAAGGCTGCTCTATCACGTAAAACTCTCCCTGACCGCTGAGCACATAGTGAGGAAACTTCTAGCCTTATAAAATGGAGGCAAGGGGCTGGGAAGAAATACCGGGTGGCCCAAGAGGCCCCTTGGCCGCCTGTCTGTCCTTCCTCCTCTTTGCTGGGCCACGGCCAGCTGCAGGAGGGAGGCAGTGGCACGGCAGCGAGTCGTGGCAGCCTGCAATGGGCACGGGGAGGGATGCGAACAATTCGGCAGGGAACAATACTCTGGCCATTGGGCCGTGTCGACTTGAGGCAGCGGCTGGTGACAAAGCCTGGTCCTACCGCAGGTTTCTACATCGCGGTGCCTCTGCTACGTCTCCCCAGCCGCGGAGGAGGGGTATGTGGCCGCAGCTTGTCGAGGGCAGCGGCAGGCCTCCCACGCGCTCTGTGCGGGCTGCTGGAAAGAGCCTGGGGGAGAGGGAGAGCTGCTGATTGTGTTCTGAGCATCCTCTCTTTTCATTCACGTCTGATCACCTGGAGAGCTGGGCATCCTCCCCTCCGGAGGGGCAATGCCCTTGAAATGGGCCCACATGCAAGTGTGCATGCACGTGTCTGCATGTGTGTGAGTGCTTGTGTACACGCATGTGGGTGAGTGCATGCATGCATGCGCAATTGTGCCACCTGCCCATGGGACTCAGCACTTGGCTTGCTCTGTTCCTCATTCCTCCCGTCCTGCCCTTCCTGAGGGTGCTCGGGGGGAAGCGCCGCTCCCACCGATTCATTCATTTCCCCCTTGGGAGCTGGTCCCTAATCCTGCCTCGGAGAAGGACGGCTGCACGGACGCCCTCCTGCTGGGCCTTGCCTTCTCCTCCCCCTTCTCCAGCACAGAGCCCCCAGGGAAGCACCAGCCTGGGTACAAGGAGGCTCCTCAGACATGCCGACCTTCACTGTGTGGGGGACCCAGCTGGGCCAAAAGGGCCCATGAGCTGTTCCTGAGAGAGCAGCGGGGAAAGGAGCTGCCCATCCGTGGACCTGGTTTTCCCCATTCTGCCTGGCTCCTTTCCTTCCTGAGCACCCCGGATACCTGCGGGGGCTTCAAACACCTGAGAAGGGGAACCACAAAGTCTCCCCAAGAGGCAAATGCAGGTCAGACATGACTTTGTATCTGGCAGCCATGCGACTGAACCACGGCATCGCCTCTGAATGGGCTTTGGACTTTCCTCCCAAAACCTCGGCTGCAGGGAGGGCGGCGGGGAGCCGGCAGCTGCTGAGGAGGAAGCTAAGCCTTGGCGTGCGGGGGCAGAAGGAAGGGGCGTCTGAGGTGGGCCAGGCATCCCCTTCCCGCCAGGAGCCTGGTTCTGAGCCAAGATGCACGCGGGCCCGAGGACCCCCCGTAACACAGCCGCGGGCCATGGCGCAACGGCAAAAAAAAAAGAGGAGACTATTGAGACAAACGGTAAAAGCCAGCGGATAATTATAGTTTTGGGATCTGCAGACAACAGAGTGCAAACACCGGGAAGGAGATGTTACAGCCGTAATTACAGGCTGGTTCGAAACCAGTGCACTTCTAAGGGAGCAGCTGTGAGAGCAGATGGAAGAGAGCTGCAAGTGCCGGCGGAGGAGCGCGGTGCCCGCGTCTGCTCCGTGTGCGCCGCGGCACAACTGTCCACCCCCCTCTTGGAGGGACTCGGGCTCCAAAGCCCTTTTCCCTTTGCAATGGCAACACTGCTGCCCGGCTGGGGCCAGGGCAAGCCTGGAGAGCTCGACTGCATCCACCCTTCACAGCTCCACCGTTCATAAGGGCAGGGCTGGGACAGCCTTCCCACGGACCGCCGGAGCGTGCAGACTTCTTCCAGGGGAGAGAAACCTTGTGACTTAACTCTTTTTTGTCTGTTGCCCCTTCGTCACGACCTTCAAAGATGATGATCTGCAGTAACGACCGGGTGGCGCTGACAACTGTGGTGTGTGCATGTCTTCGTGGATGGATGGATGGAGGGTGGGTGCGTGCATGGAAGGACACACAAACAAATCCCATCCTTGATGGAGCTACGTGGATGTACATCGGCTGACAACATAGCTGGGCTACATCAGCACATTAGTAGCGCTGGCCAGAAATCTCCTTCCCAACCGCTTGCAAAATGTGCTCTGTCCCACAGAAGGATGCCGAAACCTCCATTTTCAGGTCTCTCCCCACACCGATCACCTGGGTCCCGAGACGCTCTCCAAACCTTCATTAAAATCGAATTGTCTTTGTGACATGACAAGATGTCTCAACTCCTCCTGTCTCTCCATCCATCCACCCACCTACCCATCCATCTTCTTTTATCTGCATTTAGTATTTCAGTCTTTTTCCAGATTGCTTTATGTGTTTTGGGGTGGTTTTTTTTAAGTATCAAAAAGAATAACAATGCAGAAAGACTACCCGCAGAGAATGGGCAAAGCAGCAGCCTCCAACTGAAGGGAAACAAGGATAAGAAGACAAGAAAGAAATCGAAGAGCAGGTGGAAGAGGGCGCTGCATGGAAAGTCTCCAGTGGGATAATGTGGAGATATTTAAAGCAGGTAATTTAATTGGAGAGTTTGTCCTGGGAGCGGTGCGGGTCAGCTCGGCTCAGCCCTGCGGCCGCCACAGACAGGTTTGATGCCCAGGGCTCATCAGAGTGCAAGTGGATATGACAGGCTTTGATCACAGAGACGATGGAGGCTGCAAGCTCCAGTCAAACGCAGCACTTACTCTTTGCTGCAAGGGAGCTGATTGTACAGCTCTGGGAATGAAAGCAAGCCAGGGCCTGCCCTTTGTCCAGGTGGGGATGTAGGGAATGGAAAGGAAGAGGGATATGCCAGGACCCATGACACCTCTGGGCAATGGCTGTTGTTGAAAAGCGGAGCCAGGTGAAGAAAGGAACGTGAGAAAAAAGGACCGGGGGCCTAATTCCCAACCGCAGCTCCTGGGACGAACACGGCATGAATTGCTGTCACCTAGGCAGCCACACCTGTTCCTCGCACACATGCAAGAGGGCTGTATGTAGAGTCTGCTGCCTGCCATTCATGCGTGGAAAGGTCATGCCCAAAAGGCTGCGTCCACGTGTGGAAATAGAGGTGGGTACATGCTCCCGAGTGACATTTGGGGAACATCAGGCTTAGGCCGTTTAAAGGACAAAGCCCCAGAGGAGACAGGGGATCACACCACATCGCACGATGCTGCCTGACAGGTCTGATGCAGCGGCCTCGCTCGGGGAAGTGCAGCTGAAGTTTTGCTGGACAAGGGACCACAGAACCAGGAGCTAAACCTAGAGTGACTTCGGTTTCCTGCAAGCAGGCCTAGATTCGGCTCTCACTGACAGTAGCTTTCAGCTGCCTCTCTGGACTTCTCTGCAGCATCCGATACAGCGCCTCGAGACACTGCTGTTAAGCTGGAGAAAATGGGGACTGATCAAGGGTATAACTGGGTCAGGGCCTGGCTAACTGGGAGATGACAACAGACAAAGTCCAAAGGGGATGCTGGGCTGGCAGGAGGCGGTTAGTGCAATTCCTTAAGGGCTCGACTGCAGACACATCTCATTCGATGTCTCCACTCCAGTCTTTGGCACGACAGGGTCACAGCTCGGTGGAGTGGTGCTCGCTGAGGATGCAGTTGGGAGGCTGTGTCAATGCAGAGGAGAATGGAGATGCTCTGCAGGGGGAACCGGACGGCCTCAGAGACAGCGGGCAACAGAAAGGGGATGAGATGCAAGGGGACAGATTTGTGCTATAAACGGTGAATGCATCAGTTGGGAAGAGGAGCAAGATCCAGATGCACGAGCTGGTCGCAGGATGCCTATGAGCCATCAGCATGATGTCACTGCGGACGAGGCAAACGTACAGTGGGATGTACGAGCACAGGCCGTCCCGGAGCACAGAGAAGCACCAGCGCCATCACAGGCGGCTCTGGAGAGACCTCTGCAGATCGCACGCTTCAGCCGTGCCAAGGAAAGGTGCAATCAGTCCCGAGCAGGGGCAGGGAGAAGGCGATTAGGAAGGGCACAGCTTATCCCACAAGAGGAGGCTGGACCAGCCTGGCAAAACGGAGGCTGAGCTGGGGTGCGTTTCCCCTCTACCGACACCTTAGGGGCAAATGCCAGGCAGAGAAAGAGTGGGGAAGCCCAGGGATGATGCTGGCACCAGAACAAAAGGGAACTCTGGCTACAAATGAATTTCAGTCGGGAGAGAGAAGAGGGTTTTCTCACCCTCACACCAGTCTGGAATGGCCTCCCCAGAAGAGGAGGAAACCTCAGGAGTTTTAGGATGGAGCTGGGCAGGCCGAGGAGAGAGATCCTGGGATGCGATTGCCTGAGAAGAGCAGGCCTGGATGTGCCAAACCCAGAGACCCCTTCCTGTCCTAGACCCAGAGCAGCCTGTGTGCTGCTGTCCAAGGAGCAACCCCAGGCCCAGACCCACGTCTGAGATCCCGCTGCGCGTCGACAGCCCCAGAGCAGGGAGGGCGCATCCCCCGTGTCCAGATGGCGATTACCACTGTTAGCTCGTACACGCTAAGAGCAGGTGCCAGCTGGGGAGGGCAGGCTGGTGCACCTGGACAGCGTCAACCCCGGCACTGATGCTGGACACCGTGTCACTCACGCACCTGGCGCCTACTGACCTGCATTTCAGTGCAGTGTTTAGGAAGAAGGAATGGTTTATTAGGGTTTGAGGGCGGGAGCTCAGGGAGGAAAGGACCGCTCACCAGGAAAAGTCCTGACAATCAATGCACAAAATGCATGTGTGCACGAGTACACACACACACACACACACACACACACACACACACACACACACAGAACCAAGCATCCTCCTGGTCTAATTAACATCCAGTGACGTCAATGCAGTCGCATCCCAGAGCTGGCTGCTACTGTCAGCAACCCCCTGTCTCCCAGGATCCCCGTGGATGGTGCACAACAGCCAGTTGCAGAACGAAGATTTCCGGTGCCACTCTGTGAACAGCAGTGACAGTTTTGCGTGTCCAAGGGACTCAGAACTGGACCCTGTAATGGCAGGAACCTGGCTGTGCCCCATAATGCCCCTGCAGCCCCCCGAGCTGTGCCTAGCGGGGCAGGGGGTGAGAGGAGGAGGTCTGGCACGACGGCATTTTGCACAGACCTAGCACAGAAGAACGTGGCCAGGCCAAGCACAAGGCAGCAGCAAGGGGATCACATCCTTAGGCTGGGATTTTCAGAGCAGCTGACAGGATTTATTCAGATGCTCTGCTCCCATTGAAATGAGTGGATTTGGGGCATCTAAATCCCTTAGGGGGCCTTGTAAATAGCATGCATCTGCGGATTTGGGAGGCAGCAGAAACAGAGGCTGTACGGGACACTTCGGTGATGCCTGGCCTGGAATATTCCCTCCTGCATCTCCCGCGAGATGCCTTCAGGGCACTTCCCAGCCTTAGCAGCAGGTTTGTCCAGGGATGGGATGACACACTGGCACATACGTTCCTCCTGCCCCCACCACCACCTTCCCCAGAGAAAATGACCACCAGACTTCTGAAAGCAGGAAGGCCAGGAACCCAGGAGCAGGACAGACAGCAGGCTACGGGCCTCTCTCAGAGCGGCTCAGCTCAGAGACATCCTGCTGGCTCCACGGACCCACATGCCTGATCGCCTGAGGTCAAGCGGGACTTCAGTAAGGCAAGGTCCAGCCTTGCGAGTTCACCCACCCATGACCCGGGTGCAGGAACAAATGTGGCCCGGCTCCTGGGGCCGTGGTTTACACTGGCATCTCTGCTTGCATTTAAAACCCAATACCTCTCTAAACCTGTGGGCTTGCAAAAGGAAATGCTTGGAAACGTGGCCCAGATGGACCCGAAGCAGCGCAGAGCAGAGTCTGCCGAGAGCCTGGAACAATGGTACCGAGAGGGGGAAACACCGCAGGGGGAACGGGTGCTAAAGTGAACGCCTGAATCTGAAGAGAGCCCCACATGCCTCTGTAGGGAGTGACCTGCGGGCGCTGCTGCTCTGGAGGCCTCACCAATGCTGCCCCAGCCAAGGGGTGTGGGGGCAGCAGTGGGATACATGCAGCTGGCATTATTGATGTTCCCCGGGTAGGACCTCCCACCTGCCACCAGCCCTGCCTCCCTGGGGTGCATTACTGCTGCCACCTGCCCTGTTTCAGAGGGACAGGGGCTATTTCTCAGGGGAGGGAATTTGAACCCCAGCCACTCCAATACAGAGCATGCAGACAGAGTGAAGCGGGGCCCACGCGCCGGTGCGCCTAGGTCTTCCAGCTTCCCAGAGAGCCCAGCGCCATACCTGACACGCCGAGGTCCAGCAGGACGGCCCGTTTCCGGTCCTTCACGCTGCTGATCTGTTGGAAGTGGAGATCCACGATGAGGAAGAAGACGCAGGTGAAGAAGGCGATGATGCCGATGGAGATGCCGTAGCTGCAGGCCCCCTCGTTCTCGTTGTAGATGCAGTGCAGCTCGGGGGTGGTGTTGTCCCTGTTGACGTAGCCCTCGTTCACGATGGAGCCGAACACCACGATGGAGAAGAGCTGGGGAGGAGAAAGCACAGCGCGCTGCTGTTTAGGCTTCGCTTTGTTTCCCAACAGCGAGATAATTGGATTCAATCTTCCACTGGGTTCCATGGCAACGTGGCGCTCGTTAGAAGAGCTCTCCCCTCGCTGGGTGGGTAGCTTAAAAATAACGGGCTGGGGAAGGGCTCCCGAGTCCTCTCCATCAGCGAGATCTCTCGCTTGTCGTTCAACAACTCGGCTTGCAAGGAGACTCAAAGGATGCTACACCCTGCCCAGATCAGAGGGGGAACAGCGGATCGCCAGGGGCCCCGCGTGGCCCGTCTGCCTGCATCTCTCGCCACGGAGTGAGTAAGGGATGGAGAGAGATGAAGCTGGAGAGGTGAACGGAGGGGCTGGTCAGCCTGGCCCTGCAACAGGCTCGATACCTGGTGAGGGGTAGAGCGACAGGAAGGGACAGACTGTCCGAGGCTCCACCGTGACCAGGCTGCCGGGAGCAAACTGCAGTCCGGCCTGGCTGGAGCTGGGACTGAATGTGCACTCGGAGACCTGGCTCCACGTGGCGTCCAGGATTTGCACCTGGGGGGGTGGGGGGGTGAATACCACCCAGCTCGCCTGGAGTCAGGTCTGCGTGGGCTGGGGGCTCACGTGGACCCAGGTGCAGACCAAGGACAGAGGCAGAGCACTGAACGTGCACGCACTGCCGGGGCTCAAATCGCCTTGCTAAGAATGGGATTTACTGGGGACGGATGAGCCCTGGTGCCCAGCCCCTGCTCCGAGCCCCAGCCTGGGCATCTCTCCCTTGCTCTTGCCCCTTGAGTACTGCTCTTCTTGTCCTGGCAGGGCTGCCAGCACTGCGAAAAGCACAGAGGCAACCATGTGGATGGACTTGGTGACATGGAGCCGGAGGAGGAAGGAGTGTGGACCCGCTCCTGCCGCACTCCCGGTCCCAGGCTGGCAGAGCTGCATCTGTGAGGGTGGTGGCTCTTGTTTGTCTGGGTTTGCAATCGCCCCCACGCCCCAGGCAGCATCTGGACAAACCATGAGCCTCCCCATGAGATCCAGGGGCCTGGCCTGGTCCTAACCTGGGTCAACCCCATATTCCTTGCTCAGTGCTCAGCCCAGTTGTGGGCCTGACTGAGCCTGTGTCCATCCGCAGAAGCCAGGTGTCACTCCAGAGCTCTGGGAGCCTGTTTCAATACCGTGCCCGTGCCATGCAGAAGGGGCCGTGGGTGCCCCACACATGGCACTGCTCCCGAGAACTCCCCCAGCGGCTCTGAACCCACCTTCCCCACCGCGCACCGGGGCTGGTGGAGGGGCTTTGCTTTTCAGCTCAGCCCTGAGCTTCACCTGTGGCCGCTGATGCCCGTACGTGCCCAGGCTTTGTATCCAGGACGCACGGCTGCTCTGGTTTAGCTGCCCCGGGGGGACGTGGTGTCATTTGTAGCAGGGCAGTGGGACGACGCAGCACAGAGCGCAGGGTAGAGGCCACGGCATTGCATGGTGGCCCGAGGACAAGCCAAGGTCCTTTGGGACCCGGGAGCACAAAGCAGTCTCTATCCCAGAGCACCCTGAATCAGGGCCTGCTTTGGAGCCTTTCCTTTCAGCCAGCAGCCACAGGGCAAGGCGCTTTCCCCAAGAGCTCGGCAGGCGACACGGACAGGTCTTGGCTGCCTGCCGGTGCTACGCAGAGTCTGATGCAGCCTTTGAACAGCAAAGATGGGCCACGAGCGGAGGCAAAACACCCCACCAAAGCCACGATGCTGCCTGCAAGCAGGGGGGCTGGGCTGAGACACGCAGGGACGTGAGCATCATCCCTCTGCAGGGCAGCAAACCTCGCCACCCTCCCATCACCCCCAAGAAAGGACGCTTCATCCTTTGTGCTTCTGCACAGACCTGGCAGACTGGCATCACGGCGACTCATGCGCACAGACAGGCAGGCGCGCCCAGACCATCAGCCCACCCTCCGCAAGCTTCTCCTCCCCTCCGCACAACCGGTCTCCAAACCCGACCCTGCTCTTGCCGTCAAGCCAGGATGGCAATCTTCCTGTGCGGAGCGCTCCGCTGTCACCCGGGACGTGAATGCCGTTATGCAAAAAAATAAAGGCGTTGTCTTGCAAGGGGGGGGGAAACCCCCCCAAACACGATCATTCTTGCTGCACTTTGGCAACAGCTGTAATATCAGCCATTGTAAAAATCTGTTCATAAATAATGCAAAGTTGTTGTCTGCCATCAGCAATAGCAGCGGCGGTTATAAAACAGGCCCTGACAGAAACAATGCAAACCTGGACAGCATGAATAATTGAGAACATCGGATTCCACGGGATTATTTTGCTGGCAGGTCAGCGGGGAGAGACTTGTGCCGAGCCTCCAACATCATTATTGCGCTTCGTTCCTTCCAGGAATAACCACCTGGATTTCTCCCTTATGCCTTTAACTGTCTAATGGAAGATCATGAGGCTTTTGTCTGTTATGAAATGTCAACAGGCCTCCTTTGTATGTAATGTGCCCGCTGTACCGCTACGGCGGTGCCACGATGCTCGTGCAAGGTGAAGGACTGGATGCCCCTGCACTTGGGGTATGCAGGTGCCGCTCTGAACAGAGCCCATGGGCCTGTGCAATGAGGGATGCTATTAAATCCAGGCTAACACTTGGGTTCTCCATCCACAGGCAGATTGCCTGCGAGTGCTGGATGCAGATGTCAGAAGCCAAGAGGCAGCATTTTCTCAAGTGCCTTAAGATCCTGAGCCTTACCTAGGGTCAAGCAGGTGGCCTTTGGTGGAGCAGGGAGGCCTCGAATGAGTTCAGGGAGGCAGAAGCCCTACAGGAGCCTGGTCAGAGCGTGCCGCTGGCCTGGAGGATGTACAGACTGAGCCAGAGAGGCCCAGACCACGGCCCCCAAGCCGCGAGTGGCTCTTCAACACGTCACCTGCGGCTCTTTGCAAAAATACAGGCATCAAAGCTGTTATTTTTACAGCGTGCGTCAGGCATGTCTTTTCTGCAGTCATGAATAATGCAGCGCCTGCACTCGCTCCCTATCTGCGCTAACTAGCGTCCCGTCGCTTTTCTCTTTGAATGGGAGTGTGTCGGCGGCGGTTCACCTGGGGGCACTGCATGTTGCAGAGGCTCTTTGGTTAACCTTCGTGGCCCCTGCGGCTCCTAAGCCGGTCACCGCTGGGTGTCAGAGGGCTCCATGCATGGGAAAGAGAGGTGCTGTGATTTGCCTAAGGTCCCTCCAGCATCCCCATGGCAGAGCCTGGAGCAAGACCCAGGCCTCCTGGCCCCTCATTCAATGCCCAGCCCACCAGGCCACGCGGCTGGGGGATGGAGCTGCGAGGAACACCCTCCCCTGTATCCTCACACCGATGCTGGAGTCCCCTACTGCAATTCATGCTTAAGGCCCTAATATCAAGCAGAGCATAGTCCAGCCTCCCTAAATTCGGAGGCTTGAAGCCCATCTCTTTCCAGGATGCTGCGGCCTCTGTGCTCAGCCCCAGGGTGCTGAAATTCATAGACTCAGAAAACAGGGTGGGCAGGGCTCTCAGGAGTCATCTAATCCAACCCCCGGCTCCAGCAATGGGCTGGTCTAACCCTCCCAGATACATGTTTTTCTCTGCACCTAAAATTTTCCAGGGCTGGAGCCTCTGCAGCCTCCCCAGGTAACGTATTGCGGGGTTGGCCCCCCTCCTGGCTAGAAAGCTCCTCCTGGTATCTAATCTAAATCTCCCTTGCTGCGATTTAAGTCCATTACGTCTTGTCCTGTCTCCTGCGGACACAGGGAACAATCGATTGCTATCCCACCGCCCCCCCGGGAATACAGAGCTCTCCCGCGAGCCCCCTTTTCCTGAGGAACGATAGCCCGACGGACTGGCAAGGGACCCCGCAGCCGGAGGGAGCCAGCTACCCACAGGTGCCTCCCCTCTGACGTGATATCCATGGGCCTCAGCCTAATGCCCAGTACACAGAAGCCCACCTGGTTCAGACCTCCTACAACCAGCACTAATTGCAGCTGTGTTAACAAGGCTCGGGCAGTGACCATGGACCTGGTGCTTCCTAGAGAGGGCAAGGATGTTGAGTCTTCCTACAGCAGTCAGAGGAGCAGCATCTCTCCTTGCTGCTGAGGTTGGCTGCCGCTCTGTGTCATGGGGTAACAGGGGAAATGGGGGTGAGTGAGAAGACGGGCTAGCTTCCCCGGGGGTAACCTCACCTGCATGCTGGGGGAGGTAGCGGGAAGGGTGCTCCAGCACCAGCACTCAGGAGTCCAAGCTCTCCCTGGGCTTACTCACTGCTGGGGCTTGTTTGTGCTGCAGACAGCATACGGTGCTTTGGTAGGGACTGTCACAGTTTCTCCTTCTGCAATCAATTATTATTGCTAATGACGATTCCAGTGCGCGCATCTGCAAGCGCCAGTCAGAAAGCCAGGCCTGCTGGAGACAGTCTTGTCGAAACAGGGTTTTCAACCAAAACAAACTTTCTTGCGGAAAAGTTTTGCTTTGGTTGACATTTTCCAGGTTTCGTTAAAAAAAAAAAAAAAAAGGTTTCAGCCAAAGATCTTTACCCAGACAGGTTCTGACCCCCCACCCCGCTTTTTTTTTTTTTTTTAATTTTCCCCCCAAATACTTTATTATGAAATCTGAGGGAGGGGGGATAAACCCCACACAATTAAAAATTTCACTTTCTTATGAAATCTGAGGTGGGGGGGATAAACCCCACACAATTAAAAATTTCCTATGATAAATACTTGGCATTTTTCAGCCAACTCTACACAACCCCCTGGGGCCCTCAGTATCCATCCGTCCCAGTGTCCAGTTCCAGAGAAAATAATAAAGCTGAGATTTTCCAAAGGGATGGGTCATTTCTGGGTGCATGATTGGAGTCACCTCCAAAGGCCTCATTACCAAGAAGGGCTAGGCACCCACCCCCTGAAAATCAGCCCCCTCCTTGGTACCGGAGGTTTACCTCCTGAAAGCACTAGCCACTTGGGAAAACCCATGTCTGGTTTTTCTTCTTTGCAGCTGCACACTCCTAGCAAGGGAGAATGTCCCCAAGGAGCTGCAGCACTTTCTCCAAAGAGGCACAGAGGGTGACACTTGCCCACCCTCGAAGCTCCTGGCTCAGGCCACTCAGCCCGGCCTCTGCTGACAATCGATCCGACTAGTAATCGCCCCATCTCCAAAGCAGAGATAAGAGCTTTCCGAGCGCCGCTGAGTGCAGATCGCATCATAGGCCCCATTAAAGTTTACTCTGCGGCATTGAGCTGCACTCCACGGGAACGGAGGGGCGGGCGGGGAATGGCAGGTTTCTCTTCTCTGCTTGTTTCCCATAAAATGCACCTTTTATGGCTGCAGAGAAGTGCTCGGGGAGGAGAGCTCTAGTGAGAATGATTCACAGGAAGCAAATGGTGCACACAGGAAGAGATGCAAAGTCTGTCTGACCATACATGACTAACCCAACTCGCTGCACCCAGCAGCAGAGAAGCCAGAGGGGCTGCACTTTTCAGAGGCAACTCCTTGTCCGGCTCTCCTGCTTAAAAGCTGCTGCCCATGCACAATGGGGCTTGCCAGGGCCTGCGGTGTGGGATTTGGCACAAGAGAAGATGGAGCAGAAGATTAGTACTGTGGGATTGGGCCCAGAAGGTCTGAACGGCAGCTCCAGGGGATTCTGGTCCCCGAGGGTGCCGGGCTGGGTCTGGCCAGCCTGCCCAGGCAGCTCCGAAGGGTGTTTAGCAGTCACGGTGCCACCCCACTGCACACGTGTCAGAAGTTTCCCTGCACCTTGCTTCCTCTAGACTAGTTGCTCTCCATAGGGCCCAGCCAGCTCTCTCCACACATATTCTGCACTCTTCATACTTCCAGCCAAGCTCCACGGAGAACCGTCCCCGATGGCCTGCTACCAGGGCATAGACAACGCCCCTGACCCCTCTTCCCCCAGCTCCGCAGGGGTGGAGCCACTAGGCGTGATGATGTGGACTGAGTGGGTGGCATGGGTGTGTGCTGAACCCATGACCCGCCAAGCACAGCACCTCGTGATGGGAGGTACCACAGGCTGGTGAGACATATGGCGGAGACCTATGCTGGCATCTCATCTTCCCTGCGAAGGACGAGGCTCTAGAGCGGGGTGGTTACCCCCGAGGCGTCGTCCCCTTCCAAGCTGCATAATCAATACCCTGCAGACCCCGATTCCCTCTGCTCCTTCAGCAAGGTCCGGTCCTGCTGCATGGTGCAAGTGTGGAGGCTCAGAGACCTGCCCCGTTCCTCTCCGGAGGGGGAAGCAGGACAGTGTCAGGGGAGGTCACAAACGCAGATGGCACCAATGTTATTCATGAAGGGCCTGGTCACCCCAGTTCATCCAGAAAGCTCAAGTCAAATCCTCATGCCGTGGACAGGAAATATCAGTCATATGGTGGCTGCGATGACTTCCCTGCTGATGCCTCCTGCATGGACTTGGACCTGCCAGAGGGAGCTACTTCGCCACCTCCTCCATGCAATTGCAATAGGAAGCTGCTGCTGGGTGAAACTTTGCTTTGAAATCTTTCCCCGTGACCTGCCTGAATGTCAGAGTTGTGACATGAACCCACCCACGGGAGGGAAAGTCAGGCAGCGCGGGCACGTACTCGCCCAGAACTGGCCCCCGCTGTGGTCAGCGGCTGAGACATTGCCGCACGGCTGCTCTGAACCCTTGCGGGGGCCAGGAAGCGAAGATCAGAGTGACTGGACTTGGGGGGGATTGCCTTCCTCTCGAGTATATATGAACAACCTTTGCAGCAGCAGGAGGTGGGCTGCCCTGGTCAGCTCGCTTTATGTATGGCAGGTTCAAGTGTGACGTGTCAGAGCTGATGGTAGTTTGATGGAGAGTTTAGATTGGGGATTTGTAACGGATGGTTTGGACAGGGATGATCCTGCCTCAGGCAGGGGGTTGTACTAGATGCCTTACGGAGGTCCCTTCCAGCCTGACTTCTCTATGAATCTACAATTATTCCTGCCCACAGAGACAGCACACAGTCTCCTTGACCCTGAAGCCTTCTAGCACGGGGCTGAGTGAGACCAAAGATGCAAAGCCCTCCTGCACCCCATGCTGGTGTGCGACACAGTCGCCAAGCCCAGTAGACCAAATCCAGATAAAGGCAGAGTGTAAGCAAGCATGAAAACACACCTACGCTTCAATCACCAGTTGCACTGCAAGCTGTACCCAGAATAGCTAGTGCAAAGCCAGCTCAAGGGCGTCTACACTACCCTGCAGGCACAGCGGTCTCAATGCAAAGCCAGCCCCTCTGCACACCCTCCATCTCTGAGCTAGGAACAAGGAACACCTCGTTCCACCTGCCACCTAGCTCTGTCGTGCCTGCTTCTCTCTCAGAGACCTGAGGAAGGTGTGAGGAAGTTTATCTAAGTCTATCCCAACCACGCAGTTGAGCCATATGACCCACAACATCCCTCGCCCCTAGGAAAGCTCATCACTCAAGCTTAGCAGAGCCCTATCACCTTCTTAGATTCATAGATGCTAGGGTTGGAAAGGACCTCAACAGATCATCGAGTCGGACCCCCTGGCTAGGCAGGAAAAACCTTTCTGCAGCTTTCCTTCCAGCCAGAGGGGATAATGCACCAGATTGCAAAGAAGGACACCTGGATTCTCCTCCTGGCTTGGTCACTGACCTGCTGTGTAAGCCCAGGCTCTGCACAGTCTGCCTCAGTTTCTCCTGTGCTATACCACACCGGGGTCCGCACAGCACAGCTTGCAGCGGCCCTGGGCTGTGAAGAGGCATGCAGGCTTTGTGCTGATGCTTTGCAAAGGGGCACCAGACCCTCCGGGGATTGGGCTCCACGGCAGCTGCTTTCAGCACTGAAAGATCGTCCAGGAAGGGCTGTGGCTAGGACTGCAGAGCAGAGGCTGGACTGCAGTCTTTAGCATTGCACAGGGTTTACATGATGCTGACTGTAATAGCTTTAAGGTCACGTCTAATGGACTAGGCAGCTCAGGAAGAGTGGCCTACGGATGGACACGGCCGATTCTGGAGGACTTGCACTCTCCAACAGAAATAACATCGGAGAAAGCTGCAGTCCATTCGATGGTCCTAATCCAACAATGCAATTTGAGCCTACGTCCAGCCGACAGCACTTTGAACTTTTGCTGACAGGAAGAAGGAAAATTAGTTGCTTTTATCTCAGATGCAGGGAAACTTTACCATTAGTTCGGTTACATTTAAGTCACATAAAGTCCTGCCTTTAAATCTACATAAAGACAGGACTAGACTGAGAATCTGGAGGCCCTGTTCCAAGCAGTTAAGAGGAGAGGCAGAATCCAAGAGCATGAACCCAGAAGTGCTGGAAATGTGGAGACAAGGGGTTATTTGAGTAAATGTGATATCTTTTATAATAAAGTCTTTTACTAAGCTGAGTTGGGCTAATAAAAAGATATCACATTTACCCAAAGCACTTTCTCTGCCTATGTCCTTAGACCAACACGGCTACAACCAAAAACCCTGGTAAGATGTAGCGCAAATACTGATGGCGGCACTCAGGAGCCAAAGCCAGAGCTCCTGCACAATGTCTGCAGCACAAAACCAGCCTGACATCCGCTACTTCTCTTCCTTCACTGCAGACGTGAAGGGCTCTTGCAAGTCAGTGAAACCCGTGAAGACAATGAGAATTATTCAGCGGTTTTCAGGATCGAGTCCCATTGCTCATGTCTTGTGGAGGCCTCAGGGGAAGTGTCCGGCTCTCTGAAGGACACGACCTCAACCGCCAGGCCAGTTTGCCTCTTGGAGACAGTAAGGCTTACTCGAGTGACAAAAGGCTTGCAGAATCCAGGTTCGATAACTCAGAATACCTTCTTTGTCAAAACATCAGGCAGACCCACAATGAGCCCTGTGCCTGCTCCTTGCTCACCCAAGGGGCAGGGTTAGGTCCGAATGACACTTCCCAGGCAGGAAGGATGTGTCCCTGCCATGCCAGCATACCCCCAAAGTGCAGTAGCAAGAAGGAGGCTGGCACCACCTTCCCCTTGTTTCACAGCCCATCTGTTCCACTCCCAGGCAGCGTCTTCCCTGTTAGACACATCTTGTACCAGAAGCACAAATACCCGCCAGCTCTTCTCTTTTTGGGAAAACGAAACATGCCTGAGCTAAGAATACGGGGAGGGAGAGCAGCTTCTGCCATTCGCAGCAACACCAGCTGGAGAGATGTCCCTCATTAAGGCCGTGGCGCAGAGGTTCACTTAAGTGTGTGCTTTGCTGATTTTGCAGTATCAGAGCCTACGCAACCTCGTGTCACGAGGGGTCACACCACAGTGCCCTTATCAGCACCCAGGAGAGAGTCACAATGCTGTGATGCGTTGTTAAGCGGCCGACCGGTCAGTCCCGTGGCTGGTTTCATTGTTAAGAGCGTATGAGCAGAGAGGAAGAAAGCCTTCCCCATAGAGACAGCTGACTGACAAGGGAGGCTTGCTGCAGCAAACCGGAAATGATCAGAGGAACAAAATGGGCTGCAGGTTAAAAGAAGCAGTAAATAGGCCAACGCCAGGCCAGGTCTCCACTGGTGTAAACCAATACGCTCCATGGAAGTCCAGGCAGCAGCGGTGATCCACAGGAGGTGCGGATCTGCCCTCCGCCTCCATCGTGTCCAAAAAATATTGATGCTGTTACCAGGCAAATGAAGACTCAGCCCTGCAATGACACCCACTCAGACCCACCCTGAGCTCAGGCCAGGGATTCTCAACCAGGGTGCCACAGCAGGTGCCTTGAGATCTTTCCAAGGGTGCCGCGGGGTGCCACACGATGGTGGCACGGTGAGGTGTGCAAACAGGCTTCACAAGCTAAACCCAGAGATTTCCA
>NW_005842091.1:58384-61919 GCF_000455745.1 Alligator sinensis
GCTGTGGGCTTTCTGGGTTTTCTGCAACAGAAGAACTGCTCTAGGATTTTTCTGTCACCAAAAAAGGAGTGAAAACTAAGAGTGGCATTTTCCACGGGGAGCCCCGAGTCTAACGAGGTTGGCAACTGCTGGCCTAGACCAAGGGGCTGAGGTGCTAGGGCAGGCTGCAGGAGCAGATCTCAGGCAATGAACACTGAAAGGGCATTAAAAAACAAACAAACTGTGCCTTGAACATTTCCATGGCTGTCATTTGGGGCTTTGCCTGCCACACAGCTTGGCCTGCAATGCTGGCAAGGCAGGTTTGCTTTCTGTTCGCTGTTATTTTTGCTTTCTGGTTCATACCTGTGCTAGCTCTACATTGCTGTATTTGGGTACAGCAGAGAAAGCATCTGCCCCAGGAACAAACCAATCAATTGTGTTTTTCTGGAATCCCAAGGATTTCCTGAAAATCTTTCCATCAATTTTTGGTTTTCCAAAACTGCTTTGCAAAATTAAATCAAAATGTATGCCTAAGTTAAATCAACGGTGTCCCTTTAAATATTGAACAGCAGCTAAAAAAAGAGAGAGAGTCAGGCTAAAATAACAGGTATAAAAAAAAAGGAACTGATGATTCTGCATAAATCCCCATTATACGCTAGGACAGTTTTACTATTTAAAAGGCTGTTTAAAGGGGAAACCGCAGGAGTTACACATCTTCTATCACAAACTAGACCAGCCACATGGGAAGGGGTGAACGAGGAACTGGTCGTCCAGTGGGGCTTTCCAGTTTTGTGATTTTTCAAAAAGTCTGCCACATGCTGCAAGCTTTTTTCTGAAGAAATTTAAGAGCAATCTTTTGCATTTAAAGGCAATGCTTTCATGCTATCTGGAATCACCTGGGGGAGCTGCTGTTCCCCGGGAAGGCCCACGAACGTCAGACCGAGGGATCAAACCAGTCACCTTGCTGACATGTGCACTGTTTGCACACACACACCCTGGACCTGACAATGAAACTCCCGCTGGCTTCAATGGTGGGGAATCCAGGCTTGAAACGGGCCTTATACAGATCTTGTACAGGCCTACATGCAAGAATGCCTCTCCTGACTTCTGGGAAACTGCTTCTCCCAGCAAAGCAAACAGGACTGGGTCCGCGTAAAACCGTTCTCTCCCTTCCACATGCACATCCCCCAAACACCCAACACCTCCTGTTGCTTCTGACAGCCAAAGCTTCAGCATTTCCTCCATTTCACACTGGGGGAGACTGGTGGTGGGCAGTGGGAAGGGACTGAGTCACTAAGATGTGGTCCAATTACGTTAATTTTCTGCTTCAGACTGTCCACAAACACATGTTTTAGCAAGTGGGAAGAGACAGATCATTGCAAACAAAGAACAAACTCACCCGTCTTCCTTGGGCATCTTAGCTGTGATGCTGTCCTAATAAAATACGCAGGCTGTGCATGCACACGGGTATTAAACACCACTCTTCTCACTCAGGTTGCCTGATTTTTGGAGCAGGGACCATCTTTTTTTTTTGTTATGGGTCTGTACGGAGCCTACTGCACACATCCTGGTCCATAGCAGGGGTTTCTAGCTGCTACCATCACACAAGCAGTGAATAAACACCATCATATTCCATGTCAGTGAGGCTGCATTTTACAGCCCCAACCCCAGCAATCTGGGGTATGGCAGCAGGGGAAAAAAGGACTTTGAAAGGATCTTGCAGGCAAAACCAGCTGTTTATCTTACTAATTTTCCCCTTCAGCCACACACCCATGATTAAGATGCTCAGGACTCCCGGCCTGCCAAGGTGCACTAAGCACTATTTTTAAAAACGCAGGTACGCTTTGCGCTGATGAGGCTGTAGGAAGCAATAAGCATTTGGCACCTGATGGCTGCCCAGAGCCAAGATGACAGGTCTGAAGAACGGGCCCAGCCAACGCATGAAGCAGATACCTCAGGGGACACGTGCCCATCAGGGAGTGAGTCCCTGTTTACGCTGGGCAAGAGCTGTCCCTGCTGCACCGGCTTCCACCACAGGTTTAAAACAATTTGGGTTCATCTGCTTGAAGCGGAGGCTGGTGCCTCCCGGTGAGCAAGACTCAAACCTGTCCCAGCTGTGGCCCTGAGCCTGCAGGCTGGACCCTAAAGGGGCTCCAGCTGCTGCAGGGCTGGGGTCACGCCCAGAGCCCTTTTACTGCTGCCTTGTGCAGGCATTTGGGGTCCGAGCCAAAACCCACTGAAGTCAATGGAAATGACTGGTTTGGATGCTACCCAGCTTGGGAGCTGTTTCCCTTTCAGCACTGCAAGGGGGGTTATTCAAGAAAAAGGGACAATTTACAGGCTTAGAGCTCATCCAGGCCATCAGATTCTGCTTTCCGAGCCTTTGGGACCGGTTCTTGGTGCTTTCAGACCGCCCAGCCGGTGCGGCGGGATAAATCTGCCACGGAAGATGCACAGGAGCCTTTTCCAAAGTGCTTGTTAATTCTGTGTCCTGCGTTTCGCTCCCGCTCCCCCAGGAACCCATTCCTCCGCTCTGGATCCAGGTGACACATTGGGAGCATCTATGATGAGTTCACTGCCATGTTACTGTGTCAATCGCATGCAACACGGCAGATCTACTTCACGCCTTGATGCTTCGCCTCAGCAGCCAGCCTCCATTTTAGCCCGGTAATGCATGTGGGGGCTTTTTCAAAGCCCTGGGGAATGGATTATGGCTCCAGTGCAGCAGGACACTTAAGCATGTGCTTACCCACAAGCATGTGGGGTTACTCACCTGCTTAAAGGGAAGCACATTCCTCCCTCGCTACTTGCTGGATGGAGCCCAGAAGAGGGGCACAAGTAGCCAGCCTGTCTTTTATGGCTCCGAAGGAAGAATATGGTTGATCTGCCCCTTTCCTTTATTGCAACCGGTTCACTGCAGGCACAGCCTTGACCCTCAGCACCCATACCGCAGGGGGGCAAGCGTTCTCACCCCATCCCCGGGGACCAAGCAAGCTCTTCCCCTTTGCTAACAAGGAACAGGAACAGCCTCTACCTCCCTGGCCTCCCTCTTGAGGCTGCAAACGGGGGCCCTTCCCAGAGCTTTTGCAATCAAGGGTCTTGGTGGAGGTCTCTGAGGAGAGGCCTGGAGTCTCCCAGAGAGCTGCCCGTGCCACCTTGCAGCCCTGGGCACAATGAGGCGAGGTAGGGCGGAGTGTGGGCCTAGCACCCGTGCACCTCCTGGCATCATCCGTGCGAGCCAGGCTCTTTGCACGGCTTTCCACGCCGGCGCCCGTGGAACGTGGGGGGGGATCCGTGCCATCCGGGCAGCGTCATCAGCCGGCCGGGCAATAGCATCTCAGAGCAGGAGCAAACTATGATATCATCTGCCGTTCCCCAGGTGTTGGAGGGGGACAGGCAGGGCCGGATCACGCATTGCTTTGCGTGCACACATGCCCCCAGCCAAGGGGGGAAAAAATGCCTTGTGTCACCGATTCACCCCCCTGCCTCCACCCATCCAAATGAAGCCCTGCAAAATGCCCCGACGGGTGGGTGCAGCCAGGGCTCCAGCGGGGAG